>NC_057797.1:220689484-220915975 GCF_018294505.1 Triticum aestivum
TATCACAGTCATATTTGAACAACTAAGCTTTGGAATTTTTAGTGTTGTGTTGTTTAGCTTGAAGGGTGGAGTAATGCTAGTACGATAGAAAGCACCTACGCACATCATAGTAGAGTAGATAAAAGGGGGAAACCCTAAGCATCAAGAGTAAAATTAGGAAAGTGGAACTAGCTGGACCAGTGGGTGGCACACATGCTTTTTGAAACGAATATAGGAACATTAGGAGACCAATTAAACATTCTCTATTTTAGTAATATGAGCATCATATCAGATTCGTATTTCAACACGTAAGCTTTGGAATTATGAGTGGCATGTTGTTTCGCTTGATGGGTTGAGGTCTTGAGGAGCAGTGCTAGCACGACATGAAGCAGTGAAGCACCTACGATGATGGTAGTGAATATAAAGGGGGTAAACCAGAAGCTTTATGAGTATAGTGACTGTGACATGGCGGATCTGAAGGTGCAAACTGGACAAAGCTACTTCGCAACCAATGTTTGCATTCAACTAGCCACTACGATTTGGTACAGACAAGAAAAGTATAGTAAACAATTTAAGATCTATTTTCCGGAAGAGATCAATAACTTGAGCACATGTGGAAGAGTACCACCTCTCTTGCGACGCCGTGTAGGCCCCTACTGATACATTGAGGGTGATGCAGGTGTGATGGCTGTCGGCGGCGGGGAAGAAGAGTTTAGATGGCAGACGGCCGGGTCGAGGGATAAATCTTGTTGTTGTGGACGAGGCGGTCGTAGGAGCAGCAAAGGCAAGGTGGACGACGGCGCCGATGAAGCGAGACGACCGGATGAAAGGATCCTGGTCCGGCGCCGTGGATGAGAGACGTCCATCTCTTGCAGTGGACGACGGGGTAGGGGTAGCGGCTCCGGCAAGGTGGAGGATGGGGTGGCAGGCGGAGGAGGCTGGCCTCAGTGGGGAGGTTGTCGTGGCGCCGATGGTGTATGAATGGGGAAATGGAGGGGGTGGGGGATCTCAAACTTTGGGACGCGCTTGTCTGAAATGTGGGAAACTTACGAACTTATCCCCCGTTTAAAATTTTGGACATCACTTCGGTTGGGGACAGGACGGTAATCTCGCATCTCCCAAATATTTGCCGGTAAAGATTTCGGGCGAGGAGAGGGTGTTTTGTCGCCCACGGTTGGCGCCCACGGTGTATGAACGGGGCTGACAGGTAGGGCGGTTGTGTCATGTCTGAGGGAAATTACACATCTACCCCTATTTAAAATATTAGCCTACCTCGATTTCAGACGAGGAGAGTTTGTTTTGCCGCCCACTGTGGATGAATGGGGAAATGGAGGGAGAGACACATGTCTTTCGGACGAGCTTGAATCAAATGTGTTTTGCCGCCCATGTATAGTGCCCACCGTGTCTGAATGGGCTCAGAGGCCATCGTGTCACGTCTGATTGAAGTTACTAGTCTACCCCTATCGACGGCAGTGTAAATCCAGTCGATAAGGATGTCAAGTGTCAAGGGTAGACAGTAATTTCCATCTCGCAAACACTTGCTTCGGGCAGCCCACAAATGATAGTGGGTGTTTAGCCGCTTCGTTGAAAACTTGGGAGAATTAGCATTCACGTTTTCCCTGGGCCCTGGCAACTAAATCCAAATCCAATTTTTATTCGATTACGAATATCCATAGATAATTATACATTTTGTTATTTATTTCTTCAAAACCACAACAAATATTTATTCCACCTTTATATATGATTATGATTTAGAAATGCCGTGATCTTTGAATTCAATAGGTTGGATACACTTTGAGTCAAACAGTTATTTCATCCAATACAATATGCTCACATGAAAAATAGTTCAGCTTATGTCAATCATACAAGAACTGAGGATTACCTCGCCTAAAAAATTTGGATCATTACAACACATTACAATAATCTAATGACAATTTCAACTATTATCAAAAGAAGAACTAGGATTACCCTAGGCTTCAGATAGCAGAAGCAGCAGGACCTCCTATGTCTTCAAATGCAACATTCTTACTTCCTCCAATTCTTGGGTTGCTTGCATAATGCGGGCAGCTAATTGCATAATTTCCAGCTTCAAGATCGAGATTACCTCATTCATGGAAGCCACACCATCTCTTCCTGCCTCTAGTAGAGCCTCAAGAACTATAATATATGTGCTCAGACTGCTCTCCGGCGGTGTTGCCTCTGAACTGCTACCATCTGGTAACACGGATGGCGCACTGCTTCCACAAATAGATTCTGGGGTTGTACATTGTGTCCTAGTGCGAACGGCATCCTGAAAGGTTTTCGCTGGACATAAGTAAGAGATAGTTATCGCATGATCCAGGCAGTAAGCTTACATGGTAAACGACATATGAATTATTGCCAAGCATGACAAGCTATATTTAAATGGTTCGAAGCAGCATCAGCCAAAAAGATATTAAAATGGTAAGATGAAACTAGGGATATAAGTGGCAAATAAACGACATCCGCCAGTCCCATCTAGTTAGTTTTTGCTAGCTCCCTGGTTCATTTTCCTCAAAAAACAAAAACTCTTCTGAACTATCATACCACTAGTGGACTTTAATCGGGATTAAATGGGACCCAGTTGACATCCCTAGTTGAAAGGAAGTGTACCACCGCTATATTTAAGTTGCCAAGGCATCTAAGCAGTTGAAATAATCTGAGAAAGCACTTAATAGTGTGGCCTCATATAAACTATGAAGACAGTCTTGTGATGAAGTTCAGAGGAAAAGTTAAGGACTCAAATGAACTAGGCATGCATTTCTTTACAATAGTACAACAGGCACTGCTGACATATTGGCCAACTCAGGTATAGCGTAACAAGTAACAAACAAGCATTCGAATCAAGCAATACAACAAAGCACACAACTGAACTGTTTGTTATTCTGTAGGATTACAGGTTGAGGGCACAAGCCAAGAAATCAGCCCACACACATTACATTTCACATGTACTAAAACACACTCGCTCACCATATGTTGTTGTGAAGCCTTGCTACTGTTGCGATGTTCTTTGAAGATATTGTCAGCATCCCGTGTTCGCAAATCTACTTGTTGTAGTTTATTCTGCACCCTCTATTTAGGTAAAATTAATTTTAATCACATGCACTGGTTCCAATTGATCATCAATGGTTCATCTAAACTAATGAAAGAAGGGTGTGTGCATACACGACAATATATATGCTTCCCTCTATTTTTATCCTTGTTCGAGGTGCCATCCCCAAAAGAACAAATGTTTTGCTTGATGGGTTTGGCAGCTCCATAATTAATATAAGCATCAAATTAGTCATGCAACTTGGGAAGATCAAGAACACAAAAAAGTAATGAATAGAGGCTCAGAGCAGTGATGTAATAGCTAGCACATGCTAGTTTTCTGATGTGTAATTAAGCATAGAGAACATGAAGCAGTCTGATGGAACCAATAGGTGGCATCAGAACAACACCATTATCATAAATATGGCATGCAAGAAGTAAAATAGTAGGCATTGATATCTAGGAAGTACAGTAATACTTAGGACAAAACTAAAGCATATTAACTATATGTGCACTGGTATGTAATTTAGCACATCTAACATGTTCACTGCCAGAAGTATGGCCCTACAGGTGCAAGCAGAATAACGCGTCTCATGAAAAACTGAATGATGCCCTGAAGAAATTCAAAGGTGCGGTGCTTATGCTAAGAAAGTGAACGTAGGCGCCGGCAGTTGGATAATAGTACCTGATTCTCGGCGGCATATGGGTATCGTTGGCATACTTGATATCTAAGGATCGTCGATGGCGCTCGTGTTGCGGTTGAGTTTGGGCCGGCTGTCGCCGTCGCTGAAGCGGCTCTGGTGCTATGGTTGCAGCACCTATCGACATACAAGAAAGCTCATCTGTGGTAAGTGAACAGTTGCACGATAAAGAGAAAAACCGAAGGAGTACAAATCAAAATAACCTGATGAGGCTGTGACATCGGTAAAGCAGGGCCGATGGAGTTGAATATGGCATCCGTGGAGCGGGTTCGGTGTAGTGGACGAAGGCTTTGGCGGGCGCGTTGTACAGTGCTTTCGGTGAGGCGGATCTGTTGCGGTGGATGAGAGCTTGTATGAAGGGCCAGCGAAGGGACGGACGAGGGAGTCAGTGAAGGGCCTACACTGTGGTGGACGAGGGCGCCGGTTAAGTAGATCCGGTGCGGTGGACCATGATGGCGGTCAAGGAGATCTGGAGCGGTGGACAAGCCAGTCGCTGAAGCGACTCCAGTGAAGTGGTGAGTTGGCAGTTGGGGTTTCCAAGGTGCGGAAGGTAGATCCATCTGGGTGTGAGGTCCACCGCTGCAGCAAAGGACTAGATTCGGCGACTTGCCGTGGTTGGGGGTCGGGGAGGGGAAGGGGAGGGGCTCTGGGGAAGAATGTTGGGGGCAAAGAGGGGAAAACAATGGAGTTACCAAAGCAGCCCTTTTCCGTTCATGTGGCAGGGGTAAAACAGGAATATCCCAGGGCTAAACTTTGGGCGCGAGATATTTCGATGTGAGCGGGAAGTTTGAAAGCTTTTGGTGCCTGAAATTATGTTCTGCTCTTGTACAGCCGACTATGATATCATGGCCGAGAATTTGTTTGTTTTGCACACAAAAAAGTGCAAGTTTTGAAAATCAATGTCTCCAACTCGAAAATTAGACTGTCCAGTCAATTCAAATATGGATCATGGAGCTACTACAAGCAAATACCATCATACGGTCCAATTCAAATGAAATTCCAAATGTGTTTATCCTAAATATGATGACTGAGGGAGTCCTAGACTAAGGGGTCCTCGGGCGTCCGGCCTGTTATCCATGGACCGAACTGATGGGTTGTGAAGACATGAAGGCCGAAGACTGCACCGTGTCCGGATTGGATCTACTTGGCGTGGAAGGCAAGCTTGGTGACCGAAGATTCCTTCTTATGTAACCGACTCCATGTAAACCCTAGATCCCCTCAGTGTCTATATAAACCGAAGGGGATAGTCCGGAAAGGACAACACATATACTCATTACCATATTCATAGGCTAGGCTTCTAGGGTTTAGCCATTACGATCTCGTGGTAGATCAACTCTTGTAACACCCATATTCATCAATATCAATTAAGCAGGACGTAGGGTATTACCTCCATAGAGAGAGCCCGAACCTGGGTAAACATTGTGTCCCTTGTCTCCTGTTACCATCGATCCTGGACGCACAGTTCGGGACCCCCTACCCGAGATCCGCCGGTTTTGACACCGACAATGACAAAAGCAAAAATGTGTATGTGTATGAATAAAGTGGATGATTATAAAGTTTGAACATGCCCATATGTATATATCTCTAGGTTTGATATATGAATTTGAAATCACAAAATCGCGGCTAAAAAATGTACCTCTGTTTAAATCAATTACAAAAGCTAATGATGGAGTCGAATTCCAAAATTCCAATCTTAGGTTTGTAATTCCGGTACATCAAGGTATATCACGCATGTTCAAAAGTATCGTTATCTCATGGTCCAAACTGTGAAACAAATTGATCAACCATGAGTGCACACACTATTGACCATGTATATCTCAATTATGCTAAAGTCCCTCAAATATAGACACCTCAATCTTTATCTGAAGCCACCCCCCCACACACACAAAGAAGTCGTTCTCTCCCCCAAACATCAACACACGAGCACATTAACACCCCTCTCTCTTCTAAAGTCCGGACCCCAATATAGGTCTTTATCACTTTGTCTCTTGGGAATGCACACATCTCTTCCCCCACTCTCTAGCTAGGTCTCCCAGCATCTCTCTTTCCCAAGCACACGCACTATGTAGAGTGTGTCTTTCCCATACTCACAAAATGTCGCCCCCAAATGTCTATCTCCCTAGTTTTGTGGTTCTCGCACACTCACCTCACAGACCACCCCCACTGCAAACAAGCACAGTTTGTCTCCTTGTGCACCACTCTCCTCTTTCTATCTCTCCCACACGCGGACCCGCCCCAGCTCCTCCCTATATACATATATGTCATGACTCTTTCCATAGCTCCCTAATGTATCATCATTCTCGATCTCGCACATTGTTCTCTACACCATCTATTCTAGATCTCTCATGAAGTCCCTATCACATACACGATGACCCGCTTCCCTTGCGTCTCCGTACATAGGCCAATTTCAAATAACATCAACATTGTCTCCCTATCTATACGCCATTTATGGACACAAATGACCCCTCTCTTCCTCTCTCTATCTTCGTCGCTAGCTCTCTCTCTCGCTCGCTCGCTCTCACACCCCTCTCCCACACACACTCGATGTCTCTTCCAAATAGTCTGCTCCACCTGCCCGCACCCATGCTATCCCGCTACTACACATGTCACACCATTCCCCCTTCCCTTATACTAGGTTTACATCATTAGTGGTCTCTCTACTCCACATACACACACTCCCTCTCACACACAAACACGCGCACAAACACACACAGACACGCACAAACACCCATTAATCTGGATCCTCATCTCTCCCCATGTCCGCATGTGTATCTCACACACTCACTCTCTAATTATGTATATGTGTCTCCACGTTACACAACACAAAGCCCCATGTGCATGTCTCTCTCTATCCTCCACACACATAGACACAAAGAATCTGTTATCATTGCCTCAGTCTCTAGACATATCACAAACGCACACTGTCTCTCTCTCTTGCAAACACGCTCAACAAGGTTTTCCCCATGAATAACTTACCATCTATTCATCAACAGTCGTGGCAGTACGGCAAACACGAGACGTGAAAAAGAATAAATCTACACGTGCTTAGACCACCTAGTATGACTACTAGGACTAGAGCAATCCAAAAAGCGCGCCGCCGTCACCCCCTCCTTATCGGCGACGGGAAAACCTTTGTTTTACACAGTCGAGAAATCATTGTGCTAAGGCCTCACATGCTGAGGCGTTGAATAGAATGTAGATGCTATTTTACGGAAACAAGTATCTATAATACGTTTGTATCTCCATACTTATATTTCTTCTCTTATAAAAAACTGAGTTGGTGATGATGGTACGCGTGCCATCTTGCAATATAGACCGTCTGATCTATATCTGACGGATGGAAATTAAACTAATAGATACCCGCACCCCTCTCCACATTTGCAGACAAGGCCTTCCCTCGTTCATCCTTATCTCCAACAACCTCATTGTTGAGCAATTAAGAAAGGAAGCCTCTGGAACAAACTGGCCTAGTGGCCGCTGCCAGCGTCGTCAATCCCCATGCCTCTGCTCAGTCCGACCACCAATCACCACCACGCCCCACTCCTCTTCACCTTATCTCCTATTTCTCGAGATATCATTGTTTTTTACACATGTGATTACTCCCGCATGGGTCAACCACAACAAGTGTTTTATAAAAAAATGAATCTTGATGTTCTGTGCAATGCACGAATCTTGCTAGTACTCCTACAGAAGACTAAGTTGGTGATGATGGTGTGTCTGCCATCCGTCATTTGTGACCATTAGATCTACATCTAACGACTGTGAGGTAAGTTGTTGCCTTTTCTCACCAACATCCCACTTGTCTACCAATTTGCAGAAAAAACCCATAATTAGTATCTTAAAACCAACCACATCCCTCCCTGACCTCACCAAAACAGCCCAAGGAATATATTCTAATTGAAACATAATATATCTCTAGTGATATATGTATATCAAAATTAGAGTGTTTTGTATCAAGTTTGTGAATAAGTATTATTATAATTATGATTCGTTGCAACGCACATGAACATTGCTAGTATTTCCAACCATGCATGTTTTCCCTAGTATTCCATAGTTTCGAGTTTTCCATCAAGATATTAGTCACTCATGGTTGATATTTACTTTCAATCATGTACACATATGCACTATGTAACTAGCCTTGCTTATTGGGTTCCAAAGCTTAACTTCCACTCCTACTTACAATATGTAGAGTATTTAACAAAAACTACCACTTTGGAAGAATCTATTGTACAAAAAATAGCAAAAACATACCCAAAATTTCTTAATCCACGCCAAAAACTACTACCTAGTACTCCCTCCGTCCCACAATGTAAGACGTTTTTGCAAGCTAGTTTAGCTTCCAAAAACATCTTATATTATGGGACAGAGGGGGTACCGATTAGGTTAGTTTAAACACATTTATGACAGGGTTGGCCACACATCCGTGCTGACGAGGTAGCTTAAACCAACACATTTTGTTTGACTGTTGACATGAGGGACCCACATCTGACCTTCTATCCTGTTATTCCCCCTCAAATCATTATTTTTCCTGAACATTACTTCAAACAGTACTGATGCGTGTTCGTCGGTGGCGCCAGTGATGAGCGAGTTGGCTGCCGCTCCGCCGGACGAGCCGGATGTCGCGCTGGCCTCCGCACGGGTTGGAAGGCTGGCCCAAGCGTGACTCATGAGCAAGCAAGCCGCCGTGCTGGCCTTCGCTCGAGCCAGATGGCTGGCCTTAGCACGTCGTGCGCGAGCAAGCCGCTGCGCCGCCATGCCAATCGAGCTAGCAAACCGTGTAGACAAGCAGCTGGACGGAGCTATCTTGGCTAGCTAGCGGCCGCGAGCGTCGGACGGAGCTGGCATCCGGGCAGCCGCAAGATGGGCTCTGCACTACCGGCGGTTTTGACCTCGCCTTCTGCCGGCGGCGGTAGCTGCGTGCCTACGTCCCATGGCCGAGGATGACTAGGTGGACGGGCCAGAGGTAGGAGGTCACTCGGGGATTTTTGTGCAGACTGACATGTAGGTCCCACAAGTCATAACGCCCGGTCAAATAGAAGGCGTTGACTTAATGGGCGACATGGGCCCTGTTTGGATACTCTAAGTCAGAGGTTAGAGTTAGATTCTAACCCTGAACTAACTCTAACCAAAGTGGTGTTTGGATGGCAGGGTTAGATTGACAACAAATGTATCCAAACAGGGCCATGGGTAGAAACGTGCCTATAACGGCACTTTGTAGAGTAGTCGTTTCTTGGTAGGGCTGGTTGGTAAGAGCATGTACAATGGTTGATAAGGTAGTCTTATCTTAAGTCTGCCACGTATGCAAGTGGAGTAGTAGTTTCTTGGCATTATTAGTGGTTTCTTGCATTATTAGGGGTTTCTTGTAAGGAACAATGTACTACTAGCGACAAAAGGTGATTCTAGGTTTGCGTTGTACTCCAACGAGTACTACTAGTGGTCGCGGGAGTGTATACCTCATTTTGTGGGTTGGATACCGGCCGAATGCACGGCGACCTTTTTTAAATAGTAACATCGCTGCGAGCCAATATTTTACACGGGTAGTTTGAGTTTTAAAGTCAAACGGACGTGCGGCACCACAATCTGGGTGCACTGGATAGCCTAGGCATGTGAACGGGTTTTCCTTCACTCCCCAGCATCTCGTGGCTTGCGTGCTCGCCCTAGACGCACCTCGCTTGTAGCTTCCTCATCAGCTAATAGCATATTTAAACTAGCGCCTCCCAATTAAGCCCGAGGAGCCAGAAAAGCCTGGCGGGGCATTGGGAACTATGCAATATGGCTCTGTACGTAAAGTGCTCTACTACTACTCTGTATCTTGTGGCATTGCACGCATGGACTTCACTCCATTATCGGCTCTACTATAAAAGAAATTCCTCTTGACGTGTTTTTTTAAACGGAGGCAAAAGCTTTGCTTCATCTCATTCATAAAGAAGGAACTACTAACAAAGTTCTACGAGATCCATTACACCTCCACAAATGGAAGCGAAAAGCCTAGTCTCGCTGTATCAAATAACTCAAATGTTCTGCCCCCGCAGTAACCATTGCTGATAAACAGGCTGCTGGTGTGTGCGTGAGAGGAGCGGCTGAGTAGGCCAGCTACATGAGAGGAGCGGCTGAATAGAGCACCAAGAGTACCCACTAGGCCACTACGCAGGTGTACTTTCCCTGGATTGATAGTACATCGATGGTTCTAGAGAACAGTACGTAGTACCCTCCACATCTAATTGTAGCTCCTTGGCCCTGAGATTCAAGAGTTCAAAACTGGTGCACTATACTAGAAGTACAGTACATCACACTACTAGTTGAGAAAGTAGTACTAGTACAGCTACAGTACGAGTACGTACTCCTCCGTCACATAATGTAAGACGTTTTTTGACACTAGTTGGCGTGTACAAAAAATAGCAAAAACATACCCAAAATTTCTTAATCCACGCCAAAAACTACTATCTAGTGCCAAAAATTTCTTATTAGTGCTATGATTTACAGTATAATGCAATCCCATAACGTCCCATAATGCTAGTACTACTAGTAAATAATAGCCTCACCCCTTCGCTAAGGAACGATCTACAGTTGGAAGGGACGAGGCCCTGCGGTTACTACGCTCTTATCTCCTCCTCGCCAGTTCCCCTCCCCAGAAGAGAAGGTAGTTCGTCGCTGCTCCCATGGATTCGCTAGGCGGTTCTCCTCCTCGTCGGGGCTGGGAGACCTTGAACGACGATCCTTTGGGAGAAATAGCACGCCGCTCCGACGTCCTCACCGTCGCAAGACTCGGTGCTTCCTGCACCAAAATTTTCAAGGTGGTGCTTAAAAAGGCTTGGGAAAAGGCCATGCTTGTTGGTCTTCCATGCGTCCTCGAGGAGAAGGTTCTTTTATTTGACAATCCTTCGAATAGTCCACCGCTCCTTGGCCATGGTTGCAAGTTGACTCCGCTAGAGTTGCCGACGTTGAGAGTTAGTCGGATTTTGTCCGATGAGCATGTCAGTAATGGAGTTTCATCATGTAGTACTTAGTTATTCCATTTCCATCTCATCATTTCTCCGCTGCCCACTGTCTTATATATAAGTCTGGGTCGGTGCCAACGAAGATTGTCTTGCATACCTCTGGCCTGATACCACCATCATTTTGCACAACATCCACAGCAGTGTGGCCGTTCGGGTAGACCCCTTCTCTACCATTGGGATCGGCCTTCCGGACTGGCTGGGCTTGAATACGTATGATGATGCCTACATGAGATCGAACAAGATAGCAATTGCGGACCCGCCAAAAAAGTGACGCGGCTACGTCTCATCGAGGTGTTCGACATAAGGATTGCCATCAATGCAAGAGTTAGTAACGGCAGAGGCTGGCGCATGTTGGCGGCGGCAGATTGGAACCCCTACACGTTCGAAGACGCCGTGCGCCATCTAGGCCGCATCTTCGCGGTGACAAGCCAGGGGACTTGTTTCATCTGGTTGCCATCCTACGGTATGGGAGATTACAAACGGAATGCACAAACCATCATTTTCATCCCCAATGGTACTCCATTATTTTGCAGGGACCAGTCATCCTGCGATCAAAATAAGATCGCCGTTCCTGGATGTGCATTTTTATCCGCAATTCGGTCAAACCTGGAACCTTGTAGCTGATTTTGGCATATTGGGATCAACTATCTTAGCAGTCGTTACCCATGGTACCACTGATGTGCAACATGGTCACACAATCTACCACGATCGGACCGTCACCATCTACCCAGGTATTCCATTTTTTAACCCTCTCGCCTTCTATTTCATTGTTTTACTAGTACTCTACTTACGTACTAGTAGGAGTACTTTTTACCTTGGAGGACGCGTATAGCTAGATAGGCCCTTGAAGACTTGAACCCACTTGCTGCCACCATTTTTGTTTTTCCATGTCTTACTACCTCATCCATGTAGCCAAGAGTGGCTATATATAATAAGCCGGTTATTTTACTTCCTCTATACCAGAGTAGTACTATTTGCTGCACAGTATTACTGACTGCCATATTTGAGCACAACATTATTATGCATGGACCTTGACTATGTACATCACCATGTCTCCAGATCTGAGATGTCGTGTGTGCCAGATGAACGACACCGAGTTCGACCCCTGTGATGCTACGTGGGTGCCGAGGAACACTCTTGGAGAGTACTCGCTTTTCAATGGGGATAGCTACCCCATTGTGAAGCGGATGCCACCTTCCGTGCATAACACGGAAGGCCTGCCATTCATGAAGCATGGTTGTGTCTTCAGTGCGCACCGCCGGATGAACAACATGCTGGGACACGCTACCCCTGATTTATGCCGCTTCAGCTTGGATGAGTCTCCATCATGTGGAACCGGACTGGAAAGTTGCGACAATGATTCCCCTTGCCCACCGCTATGGATCATGCCATCCATGAAGAACACCTGGGACTGGAACCTGGAGGAGGACATGTAGCCCATCTATAACGTGTAAGTGGAGTACAGTAAATTGTGAACGGCAGCACTGTGAATATATGTAGACTAGCCGTGCACAAATTTATCACATGAATTGGAGATGAACTTGTGTGGCATACTGGCATTTGTACTTTAGAATTTATTACTAGTAAATGTGTTATGTGTACGTGCAACTTGTGTGGTTGTTGCACGGGCTCCAACACGCTCTTTGAGAAAAAAAGGTGGCACAGCTTTGGATATACGTGACGTGGCGGCATCATACAGTAGCATCGTTCGCTATAGTTGTAGTACACTCCTACTAGGATGACAACTCCTATAAAACCTTGCGCTTGGCTCTTTGCCTCTTCGGGAGGTTCAACAGTTCATACTCGTGTGAACCTTGCACTTGGCTCTTCGCCTCTTCGGAAGGTCCAACAATGATGACACTATAGTACAATATGCTTTTGGCAATCTGACACCAATTGAACTACTGCATGTCCACCGTGAGGGCGGGCAAGGGAGAGGGAGAGGGAGAGGGCACTGTAGTCAAAACCCTCTCCTCGTCCTACGAACCAGCGTGTGCGTGGGCGAGGGAGAGGTGTAGTATGCAAGCTTCTCCTCGTTCGGCGAGTTGATGGGACATGTCAAAGTAGTACTAGTACTAGTCCATATTGCATCCTTTCCGGTTAATATGGCTTAATTTGAAACAAGAAAAATACACCGGCGGTCAACGTATGTAACAATATGCTCTTTATGGTCACTATATATAGTTTTGCGGTGATTATACAATCACTAGCTCATCATACAACACCGTATTGCACCCTACTGACCGGCCACATATTCGACGTGGCACTTGATGACCCACAAGTATAGGGGATCTATCATAGTCATTTCGATAAGTAAGAGTGTCGAACCCAACGAGGAGCAGAAGGAAATGATAAGCGGTTTCCAGCAAGGTATTCTCTACAAGTACTGAAATAAGTGGTAACAGATAGTTTTGTGATAGGATAATTTGTAATGAGCAACAAGTAACAAAGGTAAATAAAGTGCAGCAAGGTGGCCCAATCCTTTTTGTAGCAAAGGACAAGCATGGACAAACTCTTATATAGAGAAAAGCGCTCCCGAGGACACATGGGAATATCGTCAAGCTAGTTTTCATCACTCTCATATGATTCGCGTTCGGTACTTTGATAATTTGGTATGTGGGTGGACCGGTGCTTGGGTACTACCCTTACTTGGACAAGCATCCCACTTATGATTAACCTCTATTGCATCCGCAACTACTGTTGGAAATATGCCCTAGAGGCAATCATGTATGATGATATTTCCTATGTGTTTATGAATAAAGATAGTCCTTGGACATTATGAATGATGTGTATCAGCAAGTACGTGACTTGTTTGTGGGACTATGCATTGTATGATGACTTTCCTAAAAGGTCCCTAGTCGAAAGGGCTGTGTGGACGCGCGGCCAACTAGACTAGCCTATGACACGGTCGATGGCTTGGTCTCACTAGCCATGGAGCATTGGATGCTAACCGGATATATGGACTTGGAAGGATCTAGTCGGATTCGACGTAGTCCGATCCGAGTCGAGATAAGGTCCAAGTCGGATAGACCTAACTATGAGACGCAGCGATATGTCATCTGTGAGTCTCTAGTACAACATATGTTCTATGTCCTAAGACCTGAGCTGACGCATGTACTCGGGATGGTGACAGACTTGCTTTGGGCCGACCAAACGCTACTCCGTAACTGGGTAGTTATAAAGGTAGGTTTCGGGTTTGTCCAGAACCATGCTGCGAGACGTGGTCGAGCAAGATGGGATTTTCCCCTCCGATCAGGAGAGATATACTCTGGGCCCCTCGTGTGATCCGACCAGGATAAGCATGGCCATGCGACAAGGATTATGAGATAATCCGGTTTGTGGTCGGCATCACTGGAACGAGAAAGAGGTCGGGCTAGCACAAGGATGACAGAATCGCCTTGAGCTCGACAACATATATCGTGTGGCAAAAGGAATGGAAGTGTAATGTACAGGTTTGCTAACCAGCTTCATAGTCTGCTTGGTGTTCGGCATGCCTTGCTAGAGGCCGCTACCAACCGTGCAGTTCGGAGGTGATTGATACGTCTCTGTCGTATCTACTTTTCCAAACACTTTTGCCGTTGTTTTGGACTCTAACTTGTATGATTTGAATGGAACTAACCCGGACTGATGCTGTTTTCAGCAGAATTACCATGGTGTTGTTTTATGTGCAGAAAAAATATATTCTCAGAATGACCTGAAACTCCACGGAACATCTTAGAAAAAACAATAAAAAATCCTCGCCAAAGATGAAGACCAGGGGGCCCACACCCTTCTCACGAGGGTGGGGGGCGCCCCCCCTAGGGCGCACCCCCTACCTCGTGGGCCCTCTGGAAACCCTCCGACACCAACTCCAACTCTATATATTTGCTTTCGGAGAGAAAAAATAAGGGAGAATAAATCATCGCGTTTTACGATACGGAGCCGCCGCCAAGCCCTAAAACCTCTCGGGAGGGCTGATCTGGAGTCCGTTTGGGGCTCCGGAGAGGGGGATTCGTCGCTGTCGTCATCATCAACCATCCTCCATCACCAATTTCATGATGCTCACCGCCGTGCGTGAGTAATTTCATCGTAGGCTTGCTGGATGGTGATGGGTTGGATGAGATTTATCATGTAATCGAGTTAGTCTTGTTAGGGTTTGATCCCTAGTATCCATTATGTTCTGAGATTGATGTTGCTATGACTTTGCTATGCTTAATGCTTGTCACTAGGGCCCGAGTGCCATGATTTCAGATCTGAACCTATTATGTTTTCATGAATATATGTGAGTTCTTGATCCTATCTTGCAAGTCTATAGTCACCTACTATGTGTTATGATCCGGCAACCCCGAAGTGACAATAATCGGGACCACTCCCGGTGATGACCATAGTTTGAGGAGTTCATGTATTCACTATGTGCTAATGCTTTGTTTCAGTTCTCTATTAAAAGGAGGCCTTAATATCCCTTAGTTTCCAATAGGACCCCGCTGCCACGGGAGGGTAGGACAAAAGATGTCATGCAAGTTCTTTTCCATAAGCACGTATGACTATATACGGAATACATGCCTACATTACATTAATGAATTGGAGCTAGTTCTGTGTCACCCTATGTTATGACTATTACATGATGAACCACATCCGGCATATTTATCCATCACTAATCCGGTGCCTACGAGTTTTCCATATACTGGTTCTCGCTTATTTACTTTCCCGCTGCTACTGTTACAATCACTACAAAATACCAAAAACATTACTTTTGCTGTTTTTACTTTTTTACTGCTACCACCACTATCATATTACTTTGCTACTAAACACTTTGCTGCAGATACTAAGTTTCCAGGTGTGGTTGAATTGACAACTCAGCTGCTAATACTTGAGAATATTCTTTGGCTCCCCTTGTGTCGAATCAATAAATTTGGGTTGAATACTCTACCATCGAAAGCTGTTGCGATCCCCTATACTTGTGGGTTATCAAGACTAATTTCCGGCGTCGCTGCCGGGGAGCATAGCTCTATTCTTTGAGTCACTTGGGATTTATATCTGCTAGACACTATGAAGAACTTGAGAGATCGAAAAACCAAGATCTATCCCTAAACTACGAGGGGAGGTAAGGAACTACCATCTAGCTCTGCACTTGATTCACCTTCTGTTATGAGTAAGTTTGCGACACCTATACCTGCTTCTGCTATTTGTTCTGATATGTCGCATGTGATTGATGATGCCACTTCTGCTATGCATGATACTTATGATGAAACTGCTTCTATGCCCGATACTACTGGGCCCCTTAGTGAATTTCTTGATGAACAAATTGCTAGGGCTAGAGAAAGAGAAATTATTGAATCTGAATACGATGATGATAGTGATGATGAAAATATGCCTGTTATTCACGAGGGCTATCTTTTTGATATGGAATCTTCTGCCGCTATTTCTTCTTGCAAAGATAGATATGAGCTTAAGAGGTTATTAATTAAATGGAACAAAGAATCACTTAGAGATAAAATGAGACCCGGCCCTGCTTTTTCTACTTCACCAATATGTGTTCCTGATAAGGATTATGAATTCTCTGTTGATCCTGATATAATTACTTTGGTTGAATCTGATCTGTTTTATGGCTATGAATCTGAAACTATTGTGGCACATCTTACTAAGTTAAATGATATAGCTGCCCTGTTTACTAATGATGAGAGATCGCGTTACTTTTATATACTCAAAATATTTCTGTTCTCATTAAAGGGTGATGCTAAGATATGGTTTAATTCTCTTGATCCTGGTTGTGTGCATAGTCCCCAGGATATGATTTATTACTTCTCTGCTAAATATTTCCCTGCTCATAAGAAACAAGCTGCTTTGAGGGAAATATACAACTTTGTGCAAATTAAAGAAGAGAGTCTCCCACAAGCTTGGGGGAGGCTTCTCAAGTTACTTAATGCTTTGCTTGATCATCCTCTTAAGAAACCTGAAATAGTTGATATCTTTTATAATGGACTAACCGATGCTTCTAGAGATTACTTAGATAGTTGTGCTGGTTCTCTTTTCAGGGAAAGAACACCGGATGAAGATGAAATCCTATTGAATAATATGTTGACAAATGAAAATAATTGGGCACCTCCTGAGCTAGCTCCTGCTCCAATTACTGAGTCTATTCCTAAACCAACTCCGAAGAAGAGAGGTGTTCTATTTCTCAGTCCCGAAGATATGCAAGAGGCAAAGAAATCTATGAAAGAAAAAGGTATTAAAGCTGAATACGTTAAGAATTTACCTCCTATTGAAGAAATACATGGTCTTAATTCACCGCATGTTGAAGAAACATATGATCTTAATTATTTATTTACTGAAGAACCTCCTGATCCCGATATCTCGACACAGGTAGTAAAGGTAAATTCTCTCTATAGATATGATAAAGCTGAAGTCCTTCCTACTAAAATTGCTAGTCAGTGCTTGGATGAGTTTGATAACTTTATGTTTAAGCAAGACGACTTCAATGCTTATTTTGGTAGACAATTAAAAGAAAATGCTTATATGATTAGACGCTTGGGTGATTATATGGCTGATATTAAAGGTGAACTTAAACTTGTTAGCAAACATGCTTCTATGGTTACCACTCAAGTAGAACAAGTACTTAATGCTCAAAAAGAAGTGCTTGATTAAATGAATAGTAAGAAAAATGATTATGCTATTAGAGTGGCTACTAGAACTGGTAGAATGACTCAGGATCCTTTGTATCCTGAAGGCCACCCTAAGAGAATCGAGCAAGATTCTCAAAGAAATAACATTGATGTTACTAGTTCTTATAAAAAGAAGAAGAAGAAAAATGATAGAACTGTGCAAACTTCTAGTGAATCTATTGCTGAACCACCTGATAATCCAAATGATATTTCTATTTCTGATGCTAAAACACAATCTGGTAATGAACATGAACCTAGTAAAAATATTAATGATGATGTTCATTATGATGCTCAACCTAGTAATGACAATGATGTAGAAATTGAACCTGCTGTTGATCTTGATAACCCACAATCAAAGAATCAGCGTTATGATAAAAGAGACTTTGTTGCTAGGAAACATGGTAAAGAAAGGGAACCTTGGGTTTAGAAACCCATGCCTTTTCCTCCAAAACCATCCAAGAAAAAGCATGATGAGGATTTTGAGCGCTTTGCTGAAATGATTAGGCCTATCTTTTTGCGTATGAGATTAACTGATGTGCTCAAAACAAATCCTTATGCTAAATATATGAAGGATATCATTACTAATGAAAGAAAGATACCAAAAGCTGAAATTTCCACCATGCTTGCTAATTATACTTTTAAGGGTGGAATACCAAAGAAACTTGGAGACCCCAGAGTACCTACTATACCTTGCTCCATTAAAAAGAATTATATTAAAACTGCTTTATGTGATCTTGGAGCCGGTGTTAGTGTTATGCCTCTCTCTTTATATCGTAGACTTGACTTGAATAAGCTGACACCTGCTGAAATATCTTTGCAAATGGCTGATAAATCAACTGCTATACCTGTCGGTATTTGTGAGGATGTGCCCGTTGTGGTTGCAAACGTTACTATTTTAATGGACTTTGTTATACTTGATATTCCCGAGGATGATAGTATGTCTATTATTCTTGGAAGACCTTTTCTTAATACTGTAGGGGCTATTATTGATTGCAACAAAGGCAATGTCACTTTTCATGTTAATGGTAATGAGCATACGGTACACTTTCCGAGGAAACAACCTCAAGTTCATAGTATCAACTCTATTGGAAAAATTCCATCGATTATATTTGGAGGTTTTGAATTTCCTCTACCAACTGTCAAGAAGAAATATGATATACTTATTATTGGGGATGTGCATATCCCCGTTGAGGTAACTTAGTGCTATTCAAAATTTCTCCGGTTTCATGATTATCGGAATGAGTTTGTTAACAAGACTTGATCAACCTTGTTAGTGGATTCTTTTTGATGAGCATGAGATGGATGAAACTAGAAGCACAAACTTCTGTACCCCACTTTTACTTTCTGTCATTTATATTAAATAAAGTAAAAATAGTTATTTTTCTGTCTGTTTCCTGACTTGTCCGTGCAATATAAAAATATCCCGAAAATAAAATTCCTCAGAATGCCATGCCAATTTAATATGATTTTTTCGGGAATATTTGAGGATTTACTGTGCAAAAATTACCGCCGGAGGAGCTGCCACCTGACCACGACGGTGGTGGGTGTGCCCCCTTATAGGGCGCGCCCCCTGCCTCGTGGGCCCACGGTGGCCCTCCTCCACTTATCCCAGCACCCATCTTCTTCCTCTATCTCACACAAACCCGAATAACCAACTCAAGCACGAGTTCCAGCCACTTTTGCTGTGATTTTCGATCTCCTTGCTCAAAGCACCTCTCGCAAAACTGCTTGGGGAGATTGTTCCTTGGTATGTGACTCCTCCACTGGTCCAATTAGTTTTTGTTCTAGTGCTTTATTCTTTGCAAATTTGTGTTTCATAGGTGACCATGTTCTTGAGTTTGCATGTCAAATTTATATGGTTCTAAGTAGTTCTAATGCTTGATATAGGTGCTAGGCACTTGTAGGAGTAGTTGCTATCAGTTTCATTGAGTTTGGTTTACTTTTATTTTGAAGTTACTAAAAATTTCAGAATTTTTCAGAGAAAAACAATATGATTAGGAAGATGTTCCAAGGTGGTTCCTCTAAGAAGCAAGGACCCAGGATTGCTATGCGCGATGCTGACGAGGATCCACCAAGAGACGCTCCAGTACGGCCTTGCGAATGGCCGTCGGAAAATTTTATGGACCATGCGGGAATTAAAGAAGAATTCAAATCATATTTGCGCAATGCCGGTCTTGAGGATTTTGAGGCTAACAAATGCCCCCAGTATCATGATCTCACAAGTTCATTTATGAGGAGGTTTGAATATTCATCTTCTCGTAATTCTCCTCCAGTCATGTTTGATCTTTATGACAAATCTTATACCATGGACCTAGAGGATTTCACTCTTGCATGCAAACTTCCATCATGGGGTAGTGTTAGGGATCCCCCTAAATCTGAATTTATAAACTTTCTTGCTAGTATAATTGTGGGGGAATCTAGAGATATAACGCATGCTACCATAGGGAGCATTCACTTTCCTGTTATACATTATTTTGCTCTCTTCATCGGTAGATGCATAAATGCTAAGGATGAAGCATGTCACATGTGTGTCCCTGATCTTAGCATTCTTAGGAGTGCTGTGTTAGGAGACCAATCTTATCATATGGGAGCCATTGTAGCTCGTAGGTTGCATCATAATAGGCATAATGGAGATTTCTTTGGAGGAATTTATGCAACCCGCTTAGCTCATTTTCTTGAGATAGACATTCGTGAGGGTGATATGGAGTTGCCTCCTGCATATTTAGATTATGACTCTATGGCTTCACACCAGTTTGTCGAGAGGCCTAAATCACCTCTCTTATATCGTTTAATTTTTGATAAACGACGTGTTTTCCATACTACTCTCCCTGCTCCTGCCTTCTTTGATTCACAGACAAAAGGGAGATACGTTATTACCAGAGAGGAGGCAGAAGAGTACGAGAGGAGAGCGGAGGCAGATCGACTCCATGCTGCAGCTCAGCAAGCGATAACCGCTGCACATCAGTATGATCCCAACTATTCTTCCTCATCACAGTACGACCCCAACAACTATTATTATGGATATCCACCAGGCCAGCCGTGGCCATAGACCAACTTAGGCCAAAAGCCTAAGCTTGGGGGAGTATGTATTTCTCACCGACATTACATTTATGTTCACACACACTCATTGCTAGATGTCGGTGCTCATACTTTTTCACTGTAATACCCATGCTAGTTTATTTTCTTTTTCCTGCTTTCTTCTTGTGTGTTTGTCAAACCTTAAGAAAAACCAAAAAATTAGTAGTAGTTTATTTCTCTGTTGTAGTAGTAATAATTAAAAAGAAAACCCAAAAATATTTCATGTTCTTCTTTTGCTTGTTGGGAGCTTTCCCGTGTAAATAGTTTTATTTCTTTTCTTTTCTTTGGGGGTCAGTAGGAGAAGACCATAATTAAATTGTTGAAGTGGCTCTTATATGCATTATTGTTGAATTAACCCAGAGCCCATATTGCCTTGTCTTCTCCTATTTATTGAATGCTCGCAGATTCCAGCTTAGTCCAATGCACGTGCACTCTTATTATTATTCACATCGTTCGGTCGTGCAAGTGAAAGGCAATTATGATGATATATGATGGGCTGACTGAGATAAGAAAAGCTGGTATGAACTCGACCTCTTTTGTTTTTGTAAATATGATGAGTCCCTCGTTCTTGATTCAGCTTATTATGAATAAACATGTTTGCAATGACAATTAGAGATCATAGTTGCTTGCGCCATGCTTGATTAGCTATGAGTTATAATGATTTACCTTGTATGCCAACATGCTATTGAGATGATTATGATGTGGTATGATTGGGTGGTGTCCTCCTTCGAATGATTTAAGTGACTTGACTTGGCACATGTTCACGCATGTAGTTGAAACAAATCAACATAGCCTTCACGATATTTATGTTCATGGTGGATTATATCCTACTCATGCTTGCATCCAATGTTTATTAATTTTAATGCATGTACATGGCTGTTGTCGCTCTCTAGTTGGTCGCTTCCTAGTCTTTTGCTAGCCTTCACTTGTACTAAGTGGGAATACTGCTTGTGCATCCAATCCCTTAAACCCCAAAGTTATTCCAGATGAGTCCACTATACCTTCCTATATGCGGTATCTACCTGTCATTCCAAGTAAATTTGTATGTGCCAAACTCTAAACCTTCAAATAAACATTCTGTTTTGTATGCTCGAATAGCTCATGTATCAACAAAGGCTTCCCTTATCTTCCGTGTTAGGCGGGTTATTCTCAAGAGGAGTGGACTCCGCTCCTCACTCACGAGAAAATGGCTGGTCACCTGGATGCCCAGTCCCATGCTTTATGCAAACTAAATCAAAATTAATTGCAAACAAAAGTCCCCCTGGGACCTGATGTATGTTGGAGGCACTCGTTGTTTCGAGCAAGCCATGGATTGATGTTTGTTGGTGGAGGGGGAGTATAAACTTTACCATTCTGTTTGGGAACCGCCTATAATTTGTTTAGCATGGAAGATATCGCCATCTCTTAGTTGTTACGTTGACAATGAAAGTATACCGGTAAAAATACAATTTATCTCTATTTCAAAACCGAGCTCTGGCACCTCTACAAATCCCTGCTTCCCTCTGCGAAGGGCCTATCTATTTACTTTTATGTTGAGTCATCACCCTCTTATTAAAAAGCACTACCTGGAGAGCGCAACCGTCATTTGCATTCATCACTGTTAATTTATATTGGGTATGACTATGATTGGATCTCTTTTACCATGAATTACAATGTCTAGTCAGTCCTTGATCTTTAAAGGTGCTCTGCATTTATGTTTTGCGGTCTCAGAAAGGGCTAGCGAAATACCATCTTGTTATATCATATTATGATTGTTTTGAGAAAGTGTTGTCATCCGAGATTTATTATTATGACTTGCTAGTTGATTATGCTATTGATATGAGTAATTATGAGACCTGAGAATTATTGCAAATGTGATTAGTTATGATCTATGCTGAAAACTTGAATGCTGGCTTGACATAGTTACAACAACAAGAGCAAACAGAGTTTGTAAAAGTTTTTCTTTCTTTCAGTTTGTCAACTGAATTGCTTGAGGACAAGCAACGGTTTAATCTTGGGGTAGTTGATACGTCTCTGTCGTATCTACTTCTCCAAACACTTTTGCCCTTGTCTTCGACTCTAACTTGTATTATTTGAATGGAACTAACACGGACTGACGCTGTTTTCAGCAGAATTATCATGGTGTTGTTTTATGTGTAGAAAACAAATATTCTCGGAATGACCTGAAACTCCACGGAACATCTTAGAAAAAACAATAAAAAATCCTCGCCAAAGATGAAGACCAGGGGGCCCACACCCTTCTCACGAGGGTGGGGGGCGCCCCCCTAGGGCGCACCCCCCTACCTCGTGGGCCCCCTGGAAACCCTCCAACGCCAACTCCAACTCTATATATTTGCTTTCGGAGAGAAAAAAAATAAGGGAGAAGAAATCATCGCGTTTTATGATACGGAGCCGCCGCCAAGCCCTAAAACCTCTCGGGAGGGCTGATTTGGAGTCCGTTCGGGGCTCCGAAGAGGGGAATTCGTCGCCGTCGTCATCATCAACCATCCTCCATCACCAATTTCATGATGCTCACCGCCGTGCGTGAGTAATTGCATCATAGACTTGCGGGTTGGATGAGATTTATCATGTAATCGAGTTAGTTTTGTTAGGGTTTGATCCCTAGTATCCATTATGTTCTGAGATTGATGTTGCTATGACTTTGCTATGCTTAGTGCTTGTCACTAGGGCCCGAGTGCCATGATTTCAGATCTGAACCAATTATGATTTCATGAATATATGTGAGTTCTTGATCCTATCTTGCACGTCTATAGTCACCTACTATGTGTTATGATCCGGCAACCCCGAAGTGACAATAATCGGGACCACTCCCGGTGATGACCATAGTTTGAGGAGTTCATGTATTCACTATGTGCTAATGCTTTGTTCCGGTTCTCTATTAAAAGGAGGCCTTAATATCCCTTAGTTTCCAATAGGACCCCGCTGCCACAGGAGGGTAGGACAAAAGATGTCATGCAAGTTCTTTTCCATAAGCACGTATGACTATATACAGAATACATGCCTACATTACATTGATGAATTGGAGCTAGTTCTGTGTCACCCTATGATATGACTGTTACATGATGAACCACATTCGGCATAATTATCCATCACTGATCCGGTGCCTACAAGTTTTCCATATACTGGTTCTCGCTTATTTACTTTCCCACTGCTACTGTTACAATCACTACAAAATACCAAAAACATTACTTTTGCTGTTTTTACTTTTGTTGCTGCTACCACCACTATCATATTACTTTTCTACTAAACACTTTGCTGCAGATACTAAGTTTCCAAGTGTGGTTGAATTGACAACTCAGCTGCTAATACTTGAGAATATTCTTTGGCTCCCCTTGTGTCAAATCAATAAATTTGGGTTGAATACTCTACCCTCGAAAGCTGTTGCGGTCCCCTATACTTGTGGGTTATCTGTGATCCGAACTGCGACCAAGCCGACTTGAACCTAAGGGGTCGCGCGCTTAAGGGAAGGAACCTACGAGGTCGGATCCGTGGACACTGGTCGGATGTGATCCGAACTGTATTCGGATTGTGGCCGAGTAGACTTATGGGCTTTAGGGTCCGTGTGAGGCCCAAGTGTTGAGCCCGTGACGGACGCCTATATATATAGTGGAGGTGTGGCACACTCATGGGTTGATCGCTTCAGTGCTGTCACTAGGGTTTGCATGTGTTGCGAATAGACACCTCCACTCGCCGCCGGTTGTGTGATCAGACCTAGCAGTCCGCCGCACGACGTTCCTCCTGCATGCGCAGATACCGTTAGAGGTGGTGCACTTGCACCGCTCCGGCGAACCTATACGTGGGAACCGACCACCGGTTGTATGAGCGAGATCGGACAAGGAGGAGATGATCCACGCGGACGCGCTGCCCCAACTCTTCTTCCGCTGCACGGCACTGCGCATCTAGTGGTAACGAGCTGTGATCCATCTCCCGTAGCATGTTCTTGGTTGTTCTGTGCGTAGGAAATTTTAATTTGCAGTCGACGCACCCTACCGTAGATCCCATCAGTGGTATTAGAGCCTCTGCTATAGGATTTGGATTCAGATCATATGCATATTAGATATGTGGAGGCAATTGATGAGATCTGTTGTCATCGATAAGAATGGCTATGTGCACAGTTGATGAGATCAACTGCACATGGGGATCGATGTGGCTATGTTTTCTGTTGATTGGGATTGATGAGGTCGTGACACGATCTACCCCTACCGGTCGGTTATCCGCCATCGGGGTTAACAGTGAAACGTAAATCCGAATCGGATTCGCGATGATCGATGAGATAGGTCAGATCAGAGAATTCGGCGTGACAGAGTTCAGATGTGATCTGTGATTTCGGAAAACGTCGGGCGCTGCCCGCACCCATGAGGGGCGCTGCCCCTTCGAACCCTGCCCGCTAACCGTCTAGCAGGACCGCCGTGTGTGTAGTGCCTTGTATTTCATACATGATCACTCAAACCGGTAGAATACGATTCTATGCATAACTTTATTTTGCAGGGTTTGATGTGAATAGTATGGCTCATGTGTATGTGATGCATGTGTGTAAATTATACATGGCCTGCGTGTCATGTTTGGCAGCCGACAGGAGCCAAAGTGCTATCATTATGTTGTATAATGACTTGCGTGTCGACTTGTAACTCTATGTAAAATTCATTACTAGTTGTAGTAGTTGGATAATAGAGATCAGGTTGGTGGCTTGGCATCCCGGCGTGACAAACAAGATGGAGTTTCTAGATGGTCATTGGAGTTGGAGCCAACCTGGAAGAACATCCATGAAGGAGCCATACTATTTCACAATATGTATTTATTTGTGATTGTTATGCTTCCTTGTTTTCTATGCATGTTAGAATGGTAGAAATATCCCTCATGAATATCAAGCGAATTGCCATCCCTGATGTTGCACCTTCGCACGTCAAGTATGTCTAGTAGTGGGCTCATAAAATTGGGGTGCTGCTAGGTGTCCTTGAACTGAAGGGTTTGTGTCGGACGCGGACATGCACTACATTAGGGTAACTTGAAAAGTCTATCAAAACGGTTTTGGGCCTTGTGGCAAAAGAGGTCGGGAGCCAGGGTATGAGATACCTACCCGACCGACAGGAGTCGTATAGAGATACGATTAGCAAGGAGTTGCTTACGGGATAGGCATGTTGTCTAGCAGTGATGCTAAAGCTCAGTAGTCGCATGTGCTAGTCGGATCCTGAATCACTGAGAGTTTGCGGAGGGATGCTGACTTCAGTGGTGTATTTCTATTTAAGGCTAGAATTACTCTACATAAACACATTGCTTAGTGATTGCATATTTTCTGTTGTAGATCAATGGCACCACCTGCTCAACCCAACTTTGCATTGAAGTCAATTCTAGAAAAGGATAAACTGAATGGAACAAACTTTACTACCTGGTATAGAAATTTGAGAATTGTTCTCAAGCATGATAAAAAGGAACATGTTCTAGAGGATCCGCTTCCAAAGGAACCTGTCGATAATGCTAGTACCACAACCAAGAATGCCTACCATAAACTCGTTGATGAATCAAACGAGATCAGCTGCCTCATGCTAGCGTGTATGGAGCCCGATTTGCAGCAGCATTTCGAAGACGTTGGGGCTTTTGATATGATCAAGAGTTTTGAGAGCATGTTTCAGGTGCAGGCTAGGACCGAAAGGTTCAACGTCTGGCGATCCACTGAGCCCGCATGTGATCAAGATGATCGGAAATGTGCAAGCTTTGGATCGGTTGGGCTTCCCACTCTTGGATGAGCTGGCTACTGATGCAATTCTGGGTTCTCTTCCGCCTAGCTATGCGACGTTCATCTCGAACTATCATATGCATGGCATGGATAAGAAGCTCACTGAATTGCATGGGATGCTCAAAGTGGCAGAGCAGGATATTAAGAAAGGCACGCATCAAGTGTTGATGGTGCAAAAATCGGCTAAGTTCAAGAAGAGTTGGTCTAAGAAGAAGGCTAAGGCAAAGGGCACGGAGATGGTAACCTCCGCCGCTGTGCCGAAGTCTGGACTGGACTCAAAGACCATTTGCTATCATTGCAAGGAAACTGGTCACTGGAAGAGGAACTGTAGCAAGTGGCTTGCAGAGCATGGCAAGAAGGCCGGGAATGCTTCTTCAGGCAAAGGTACACTTGTTGCATATGTTATAGACATTTACCTTGCTGACATACCTAGTAGCTCTTGGGTATTTGATACCGGGTCGGTTGTTCATATTTGCAACTCGATGCAGGGGATGGTAAGAACTAGGCGTGTGGAACAAGGGGAGATTGACATCAGGGTCGGCAACAAAGCAAGAGTTGCTGCATTGGAGGTCGGCACGATGCAGCTCTAGCTTCCTTCTGGATTTATTTTGGAATTGAATAATTGTTATTACATTCCTGCACTTAGTCGGAACATTATTTCTGCCTCATGCTTGATGAGTCAGGGTTATGAATTCAATTTAAAGGACAGTGGTTGTTCGATTTATTTGAATGGTATGTTCCACGGCTATGCACCCATTCTTGATGGGTTATTTATATTGAATCTAGAACATGAACCGGTTTATAACATGAGTGTCAAGAGGCATAAGCCCAATGAGATAAATCAGACATACTTCTGGCAGTGCCGGCTTGGACACATTAGTCTGAAACGCATGAACAAGCTCCATGATGATGGACTCCTAACTTCGACCGACTTTGGGTCGTTCGAGACATGCGAATCATGCTTGCTCGGCAAGATGACTAAGTCTCCTTTCGCAAAGAGTTACGAGAGGGCATCCGAGCTGTTGGAACTGATACACAGTGATGTGTGTGGACCAATGAGCACAACTGCCAGAGGTGGCTATCAGTACTTCGTGACTTTTACCGACGAATTGAGTAGATATGGATATTTGATGAGGCACAAGTCAGAGACTTTTGAAAAGTTCAAAGAGTTTCAAAACGAGATGGAGAATCGGCTCGGCAAGACTATTAAACTTCTACAATCTGATTGTGGAGGTGAGTACATGAGCCAGGAGTTTGATGATCATCTGAAAAGCAGAGGTATAGTACCTCAGCTCACACCTCCGGGTACGCCACAGAGAAATGTTGTATCAGAACGGAGGAATCGCACCTTGTTGGACATGGTTCTATCTATGATGAGCAAGTCGGATTTACCCTTGTCATTCTGGGGATACGCTCTAGAAACTTTAGCTTTCACACTTAAGAGGGTACCATCAAAATCCATAGACAAGACACCACATGACATGTGGACCGGGAAGAGTCCCAGTTTGTCTTTTCTAAAGATTTGGGGTTGTGAAGCATTTGTCAAGAAACTTATGTCAAACAAGCTTACACCCAAGTCGGATAAATGCATATTCGTGGGATATCTGAGGGAAACCTTGGGATATAACTTCTACAACCGGGAAGAGAACAAAGTGTTTGTTGCTCGCAACGGGGTTTTCCTTGAGAAAGAGTTTCTCGGTCGGGAGGCTAGTGGGAGGACGGTCCGACTCGAAGAAATTCGAGGACCACTCGGGGGTGGCTCGGCTGGTGATGAGATCATACCGAAATCAGTCAGGGAACCCGTAGTGGAAGCGGCACCGGAACCACGGAGGTCGGAAAGATTGCGCAGAGTGCACGATGTATTTTTGCTAGAAAGCAACGAGCCGGCCACAGATGTGGAAGCGATGGTGAGCCCAGATTCCGAGGCATGGCTGGAGGCCATGAGATCCGAGTTAAAGTCCATGGATGAGAATCAAGTTTGGGACTTGGTTGACCCGCCGCCTAGCGTAACGTCCATTGGTTGCAAATGGGTCTTTAAGAAGAAAACCGATGTGGATGGAAATGTTCAGATCCACAAAGCTCGGCTTCTCGCTAAGGGTTATGGACAAGTTCAAGGAATTGACTATGACAAGACTTACTCACTGGTAGCGATGCTGAAGTCGGTGAGGATCGTATTAGCTATAGCTGCATATTTCGATTACGAGATATGGTAGATGGATGTCAAGACGGCTTTCCTTCATGGAAATTTAATCGAGGATGTGTATATGATACAACCCGAGGGTTTTGTCGATCCGACTAGCACTAGTAAGGTATGCAAGCTCAAGAGATCCATTTATGGGTTGAGGCAAGCATCTCGGAGCTGGAACATTCGTTTTGATGAGGTCATCACTGGTTTCGGCTTCATCAAAAGCGAAGAGGACTCTTGTTTATACAAGAAGTTAAGTGGGAGCTCGATAGTGTTTTTGATCTTGTATGTGGATGACATACTACTAATCGGAAATGATATTTCGATGTTGAACTCGGTCAAGGAGTCATTGAATGGCATGTTTTCGATGAAGGACCTTGGTGAGGCAATGTACATTTTAGGCATTAAGATCTATAGAGATAGATCAAGGAGGCTGCCGGCTTAAGCCAGAGCATGTACATAGATAAAGTGTTGAAGCGGTTCAACATGAGTGATGCAAAGAAAGGGTTCTTGCCACTCTCACATGGTATAAGGCTAAGCGAGACTCAGAGTCCTTCAACATCTGATGAGCGAAGCAGGATGAGTAGGATTCCATATGCCTCGGCAATCGGATCCATCATGTATGCCATGATATGTACACGGCCCGATGTTGCTCTTGCAATAAGCCTAACAAGAAAATACCAGGCCAACCCAGGTGAGAGTCACTGGGCAGCGGTAAAGACTATTTTGAAGTACCTGAAAAGGACTAAAGAGATGTTCCTAGTTTATGAAGGTGAGGAAGAGCTCGTCATAAGGGGTTACGCCGATGCTAGTTTCCAAACCGACAGAGATGATTGTCGATCACAGTCCGGATTCGAGTACGTCATGAACGGAGGAGCAGTGAGCTGGATGAGTTCCAAGCAAGATACGGTGGCCGATTCTACTACAGAAGCCAAATACATTGCGGCTTGTGAAGCTACAAAGGAAGGTGTTTGGATCTGGAACTTTCTGGATGATCTTGGTATTTTCCCAGCCTCGGTAAAACCGTTGGACCTTTATTGTGATAATTTTGGTGCCATCGCACAAGCCAAGTAGCCGAGGAATCAGCACAAGGTTAGACACATAGATCAGAAATATCACCTGATACGTGATAACCCATAAGTATAGGGGATCACAACAGTTTTCGATAAGTAAGAGTGCCGAACCCAACGAGGAGCTAAAGGTGGAACAAATATTCCCTCAAGTTCTATCGACCACCGATACAACTCTACGCACGCTTGACGTTCGCTTTACCTAGAACAAGTATGAAACTAGAAGTACTTTGTAGGTGTTGTTGGATAGGTTTGCAAGATAATAAAGAACATGTAAATAAAAAGTCGGGGCTGTTTAGATAAAGACACAACTAAATTAGTTTTAGTAGAGAGCTTGTTGTTACGAGAAAGTTATTTGTCCCAAGGCAAACGATAACTAGACCGGTAATCATTATTGCAATTTTATTTGAGGGAGAGGCATAAGCTAACATACTTTCTCTACTTGGATCATATGCACTTATGATTGGAACTCTAGCAAGCACCCGCAACTACTAAAGATCATTAAGGTAAAACCCAACCATAGCATTAAAGCATCAAGTCCTCTTTATCCCATATACGCAACAACCCCCTTACTCGGGTTTGTGTTTCAGTCACTCACGCAACCCACTATAAGCGAATCATGAACGTATTGCAACACCCTACAACGGGAATCCCTCATGCTTGCGCGACACGGAGAGCAGCATAGGACAACACCAGTAATAAAACATGCAACTCAAACCAATCTTGATCATCAAATAGCCCATAGGACAAAACGGATCTACTCAAACATCATAGGATAGCCATACATCATTGGGAAATAATATATAGCGTTGAGAACCATGTTTAAGTCAAGATTACAGCGGGTAAGAGAGAGGTTACACCGCTGCATAGAGGGGGAAGAGTTGGTGATGATGGCGGTGAAGTGGTTGGTGAAGATTGCGGTGATGATGATGGCCCCGGCGGTGTTCTGGCGCCACCGGAAGAGAGGGGGAGAGGGCCCCCCTTCTTCTTCTTCTTCCTTGACCTCCTCCCTAGATGGGAGAAGGGTTTCCCCTCTGGTCCATGGCCTCCATGGCACGGGAGGGGCGAGAGCCCCTCCGAGAATGGATCTGTCTCTGCGTTCCCAGATTCCGCCCTTTCACCATTTCTTATATTCCCGGAGATCCGTAACACCGATTGGGCTGAAATTTTAACACGATCTCTATACGGATATTAGCTTTCTTGCGGCGAAAGAAGGGCATCAACTACCTTACGGGATGTCCACAAGGGTCAGGGGTGCGCCTGCCCCCCTGGGGCGCGCCCCCTACCTCGTGGCCCCCTCGGGCATCGTCTCGCGTGGATTTTTCTTCCAAAAAATCACATATATTCCAAAAAAAATCTCCGTCAATTTTTATCCCGTGTGGACTCCGTTTGATATGGATATTTTGCGAAACAAAAAACATGCAACAAACAGGAACTGGCACTGGGCATTAGATCAATATGTTAGTCCCAAAAATAGTATAAAAAGTTGCCAAAAGTATATGAAAGTTGTAGAATATTGGCATGGAACAATCAAAAATTATAGATACGACGAAGATGTATCAGCATCCCCAAGCTTAATTCCTGCTCGTCCTCGAGTAGGTAAATGATAAAAAAGATAATTTTTGATGTGGAATGCTACCTAGAATAATCTTGATCACATATCTAATCATGGCATGAATATTAATATACGAGTGATTCAAAGCAATAGTCTATCATTTGACATAAAAACAATAATACTTCGATCCTATTAATAAAGCAATCATGTCTTTTCAAAATAACATGGCCAAAGAAAGTTATCCCTACAAAATCATATAGTCTAGCTATGCTCCATCTTCACCACACAAAATATTCACATCATGCACAACCCCGATGACAAGCCAAGCAATTGTTTCATACTTTTGATGTTCTCAAACCTTTTCAACTTTCACGCAATACATGAGCGTGAGCCATGGACATAGCACTATAGGTGGAATAGAATGGTGGTTGTGGAGAAGACAAAAAGGAGAAGACAATCTCACATCAACTAGGTGTATCAACAGGCTATGGAGATGCCCATCAATAGATATTAATGTGAGTGAGTAGGGATTGCCATGCAACGGATGCACTAGAGCTATTAGTGTATGAAAGCTCAAACTGAAACTAAGTGGGTGTGCATCCAACTTGCTTGCTCATGAAGACCTGAGGCGTTTGAGGAAGCCCATCATCGGAATATACAAGCCAAGTTCTATAATGAAAATTCCCACTAGTATATGAAAGTGATAACTCAAGAGACTCTATATGAAGAACATGGTGCTACTTTGAAGCACAAGTGTGGTAAAAGGATAGTAACATTGCCCCTTCTCTCTTTTTCTCTCATTTATTTATTTGGGTCTTATTCTTTTTTTGGCCTTTCTATTTTTTCCTTTTTTATTATTTTTTTGTCCGGAGTCTCATCCCGACTTGTGGGGGAATCACAGTCTCCATCATCCTTTCCTCACTGGGGCAATGTTTTAATAATGATGATCATCACACTTTTATTTACTTACAACTCAATATTACAACTCGATATCTAGAACAAAGATATGACTCTATATGAATGCCTCCGACGGTGTACCGAGATGTGCAATGATCTAGCGTAGCAATGACATCAAAAAACAGACAAGCCATGAAAACATCATGCTAGCTATCTTACGATCATGCAAAGCAATATGAAATGAATGCTCAAGTCATGTATATGATGATGATGGAAGTTGCATGACAATATATCTCGGAATGGCTATGGAGATGCCATGATAGGTAGGTATGGTGGCTGTTTTGAGGAAGGTATATGGTGGGTTCAAGGTACTGGCGGAAGTTGCGCGATACTAGAGAGGCTAGCAATGATGGAAGAGTGAGAGTGCGTATAATCCATGGACTCAACATTAGTCATAAAGAACTCACACACTTATTGCAAAAATCTATTAGTCATTGAAACAAAGTACTACATGCATGCTCCTAGGGGGATAGATTGGTAGGAAAAGACCATCGCTCGTCCCCGACCGCCACTCATAAGGAAGACAATCAATAAATAAATCATGCTCCAACTTCGTTACATAACGGTTCACCATATGTGCATGCTACGGGAATCAAAAACCTCAACACAAGTATTTCGAAAATCCACAACTACCCACTAGCATGACTCTAATATCACCATCTTTATATCGCAAAACTATTGCAAGGAATCAAACACATCATATTCAGTGATCTACAAGTTTTATGTAGGATTTTATGACTAACAATGTGAATGACCAATTCCTGTCATCTCCCTAAATAGATATAAGTGATGCAAGATAGTTTAATTCTTTCTACAAAAGATATTCCCACGCTCTAACAGTTATAAGTGAAGCAAAAGAGCATTCTACAAATGGCGGTTGTCTATGTAAAGAGAAACAGGCAATCCAAACTTCAAATGATATAAGTGAAGCACATGAAGCATTCTATAAAGCCATACTCAAAAGATATAAGTGATGTGCATAGAGCATTCTATAAATCAACCAAGGACTACCTCATACCAGCATGGTGCATAAAAGAAAAATGAAAACTAAATGCAAAAGACGCTCCAAGATTGCACATATCGCATGAACGAAACGAATCTGAAAACATACCGATTCTTGTTGAAGAAAGAGGGGATGCCTTCCGGGGCATCCCCAAGTTTAGACGCTTGAGTATCCTTGAATATTTACTTGGGGTGCCTCGGGCATCCCCAAGCTTGAGCTCTTGCCTCTCTTCCTTCTTCTCATATCGAGACCTTCTCGATCATCGAACACTTCATCCACACAAAACTTCAACAGAAAACTCGGTATGATCCGTTAGTATAATAAAGCAAATCACTACTCTAAGTACTGTTGCAAACCAATTCATATTTTGTTTTTTCATTGTGTCTACTGTAATATAGCTTTTCCAAGTCTTAATCCACTGACACAAATCGATTGTTTCATCAAAACAAGTAAACTATGCATCAAAAACAGAATCTGTCTAAAACAGAACAGTCTGTAATAATCTGAACATTTACCATACTTATGTTACTTGAAAAATTCTGCAAAAATTAGGAACAAATAAATAATTTGTATATAAATACAGTGCAAAAAGAATTAGAACCATTTGACATTCCAGCTAAAAATGTAAAATCGCGCACTACAGCCAAAGTTTCTGTCCTGCACCGTACAAACCAACAAGCAAAGTAAACATCCTAAAGGCAAACCTTGGCACATTATTTTTATAATACAATGGAATTGTACAAGGGGTTAATTATTTTTGTTGAAAAGTTTCTGTAATCAATATTCACAAAGTTTCCGTGAGCATGAACAAAGTTCAAGGAGCTCTCCCACTTCAACAATGCTTGTCTTTCTCACTTTCACTTTCCTTTTTGAAAAAGTTTTGGGTTCCCCTATTTATTTTTGTTATTTTTAAACTATATGAAAGCACTCAACATAAATAAATGACTCTTTAAAACTTCCGGGTTGTGTCCCTAGCAGCGCTTTCTTTAAAGCCATTAAGCTAGGCATATAGTGCTCAAGTAGTGAATCCACCCGGATCCCAAGGTATATCAAAGCCAATTTTAATTAGCAATGATTTGTAATTTAGTAGTGAGCACAAAGAAACATATATCATGTAATGACGAAGTCTAACTCTCTTCCTATGCATCGACATGTCATAAAAGAACAATTCACGCACACATAGTAAAGGCCGGTGCATAGTATAAACAATTTCTTGCGATTTTATCATATTGGAAACATAGAGAGGTGGAGGTATAGTTCCTCTCTCATAATAATTGCAAGTAGGAGAAGCAAGCACATGCATCTTATATTCATCAAAATCATCATGTGCAACGGTATAAGGCAACCCATCAATATAATCCTTAATAAGGGCAAACTTCTCCGATATAGTGCAGTTGGGAGAATTCAAAAAGATAATAGGACTATCATGCATGGGTGCAATAGCAACAGTTTCATGTTTAACATCAGGAACTATAGCAAGTTAATCTTCATAAGCATAATTCATATTGGCATCTTGGCCACAAGCATAGTAAGCATCATCAAAAAGGGATATTTCAAAAGAATCAACGGGATCATAGCAATTATCATAGCATTCATCCTTCGGTAAGCATGAAGGGGAATTAAACAAAGTATGAGATGAAGAGTTACTCTCATTAGAAGGTGGGCACGGGTGATCAATCCACTCTTCCTCCTTTTGTTCTTCGCTCTCCTCCTCATCTTTTTCATCCAATAAGCTCACAGTTTCATCAATTTCTTCTTCCATAGACTCCTGCAAAATATTAATCTCTTCTTGGACAGCGGGGTAGTCCTCAATATATGGTTCAACATAGGCATTAGAAGCATAGTTATCATAGCAATATTTAAGTATGTCAAAATTTTCAGATTTGTAAAGAGTAGCATCATACGTTTTAATCAAAGAAGCAATTTCATAAGCACCCTTAAAAGCAACAAATTCTTCAATTTGTTGAACATCATAGTAACTATAAACACCCTTAGCATACGAAGATACGATTCCCTTATCACTAAACTCACATTGATAGGGAAGGTGTTTCTTAGGGTTTTCAGAACAACAAGTAATATCATATATTTCGCATAAATTCCAAGCATAGCATTGCAAACGATGAATTTGACCCAGTAAAATTTTCCCCTTTTCAGATATTCGGTGTCGCACATAACAAGCATGCTCATCTAAAGATTTGCCCTCAACTAAGCTAGTTGGGATATCAGCACAAGCACATAGGGATCAAAGATGATCCAAGTAATAAGCTTCAGAAGTGTGATAGATTTTGAGTGGTTCTTCAACCATTGGTTTAGTAGGTACAACTATTTTTTTGGTATTTTGCGTTTCCTACCCATAACTAAAGATAGAAAACAACTAAGAACAGCAAATAAAAATTACTTACTGATAAAGTAAACAAGCACACACGAGAAATTCACCCCACGCTATTGCTCCCTGGCAACGGTGACAGAAAAAAGGTCTTGATAACCCACAAGTATAGGGGATCGCAACAGTTTTCGATAAGTAAGAGTGTCGAACCCAACGAGGAGCTAAAGGTAGAACAAATATTCCCTCAAGTTCTATCGACCACCGATACAACTCTACGCACGCTTGACGTTCGCTTTACCTAGAACAAGTATGAAACTAGAAGTACTTTGTAGGTGTTGTTGGATAGGTTTGCAAGATATTAAAGAGCATGTAAATAAAAAGTAGGGGCTGTTTAGATAAAGACACAACTAAATTAGTTTTAGTAGAGAGCTTGTTGTTACGAGAAAGTTATTTGTCCCTAGGCAAATGATAACTAGACCGGTAATCATTATTGCAATTTTATTTGAGGGACAGGCATAAGCTAACATACTTTCTCTACTTGGATCATATGCACTTATGATTGGAACTCTAGAAAGCATCCGCAACTACCAAAGATCATTAAGGTAAAACCCAACCATAGCATTAAAGCATCAAGTCCTCTTTATCCCATACGCAACAACCCCCTTACTCGGGTTTGTGTTTCAGTCACTCATCCAACGCACTATAAGCGAATCATGAACGTATTGCAACACCCTACAGCGGGAATCCCTCACGCTTGCGCGACACCGAGAGCACCATAGGATAACACCAATAGTAAAACATGCAACTCAAACCAATCTTGATCATCAAATAGCCCATAGGACAAAACGGATCTACTCAAACATCATAGGATAGCCATACATCATTGGGAAATAATATATAGCATTGAGCACCATGTTTAAGTCGAGATTACAGCGGGTAAGAGAGAGGTTACACCGCTGCATAGAGGGGGAAGAGTTCGTGATGATGGCGGTGAAGTTGTTGGTGAAGATTGCGGTGATGATGATGGCCCCGGCGGTGTTCCGGTGCCACAGGAAAAGAGGGGGAGAGGGCCCCCCTTCTTCTTCTTCTTCTTCTTTGTAGCGACCCGACCTCAAATGGTCAAGCCTCTGTGTATCCCTGCCATCCCTGGATCGGTATGCTGGGGCACACAATACATAAATGTATATATCAAAGTGCAATCACATGTATAAATAACGTAAAACTGATATATACCTCATAAGTCTCAGCGGAAACAAACATAAGGGTGTGGAGTCCATCAACGCCAACGGCAAGTTGAGTGTAGACCGTAACCCTACAACGTAACTCTTACTCGTCGTAGAAAAGTCCCTGCAACATAAGACGTTGCAGCCCTGTAGGTCAGTACATTGAATGTACTGGCAAGTCACATCATAAGAATAATGAACCTATTTGTACATGCAATTTGGCTGGTGGAAAGCTCTAAGTTTAATTTTTTGCATAAAGCTAGTTTTTCCCTAGAATAAAAGATATTATTCTACCACTACTGTATAGCACAGGATGAGTTGGTAAACCCAACTTAATCCATTCCCAAAGTTTCATTTAAAACACAACTGTTTAATTAAGACTGATGAGATCTCCCAGCATTTCCACTACTAGATGCTCAAGTTGTCCGTAGCCGGGGACACGACTAATCGATTAGGTTTTTAACACTCTGCAGAGGTTTACACACTTTTCCCCACAAGACTCGATCGCCTCCCTTGAAGTTCTCGCACTGCCTGGCATTTGAGAACAGGATGACCGAGACATAGTCTTTCGAAAATGTCCACCCTTAACCCACGGATAGGCCGGTACACCTACATCATTCTACATCTGCTAGCCCATCCCAGAAGGGGTCACACTATCTACTCAACTAAGCCAGAGCCCATATTGGCTTGTGGCTGCACACGGAAGCTTCTAGACATGAGAATACGATTGATCTCTTTGAGCCTGGGCGGCCGACCACTAGTGGTGCACCACCATGGATTAACCATGCATGCTCCCACTGTACTTCGCCACTATTCAAACCAAATACCGCCCAGGTAGTTCATTTACAAGTCTTGATCCTGATTACTACTTTGTCACTCATGTCTCACCATGAGCACTTCCCAATTCCACGTCTACACTTGGCGAGGCAAAAATAAACTTACACGTTGGGGACAATGATGTATAGGTCAGACCTACCTCAAATAAACTACTAGGTAACGGCATAGCCATCTGGCAACAATAAATCCTACCATGCAATCCTGCCTCAAAGGACTAAGTGCATAATAAAAACATAGGTAAATGGAAGAATGGTCAAATGTGAACTTGCCTGGTAATAGTTGATGAAGATTATATCGCTCTTAGAATTTTACTTAATAGAGCTATTCGTCACACTCCGATGAAAATCTATAAGGTCAAACATTGCATTCACATAAGCAATCATTTCGGAGAACCAAATAACATGCAACATGAAAAGACTCGGAAAATCCAAATGAACACACAACACACTTAACTATCAAAAGAAAATACTAAGTGCAAAACAACATAGGGCATGGGTGCCAAAAATTGTGACGTGGACCATAGTGCATACTAGGAAAACTACTATAGACAGATCCTAATGTGTGAAAAATATCGTGAGATAGGTCCAAGTGATAGGGTTTGGTAACGGTGACACGGTGCAAAAAGAATCACGTCAATCGGAGCTACTGTTTAGGAGATATGGCCAATTGAAGTTTGAATTCAAATCTGAATAAAGTTCAAATTTGAATTTGGACAAAAGTTTTCAAAGTTTGTTTTCTAGATAAAGCTATTCGAGACGAACATTTTGCCGCTGGTTTCGTCGAATTTGGAGTTACGGTTAAAAAGATACAACCATTTGAAGTTTAGGGGCTAAACTGAAATTTACAAGGACCTGATTGTGAAAGTTTTATTTGCGACCAGGTCCCTGGCCACGTGGCGGCTCCTGGCTGGCCGAGCAGCGTCCGCTGCGGAGACTATACGGCGAACGGCTACCAAATAAGAAAAACAGCGGCGGCGACTAACTAAATAAAAACCGACGCTCGGTTTCAATAAAACCGCACGGTCTAAAGGAAACCGACCGATAGTTTTTAAAATAAAAACCGCAGTTAACCGCATACCGGTTCAACTAAAAAAACAACTAACCTAATCTAATCTAGGCTGTTGGTGTCCGATCTAACGGGAGAGGGTGGGGCGGCGGCTTACAGCGGGTGGTGGTGGCCGACGACGAGCAGAGGACGGCGGCGCGACGTCGGGTGATGGTGGGGCAGCGGCTACGGCAGTCCTCAACGTCGAGGAAGAAGACAGGGAGGTGCGGTGCGGCTTGGGCGTCCGGATGGTGGCGTCGGGGCTCCACAGGTGCGTTGGGGTCGGCGAGGCGAAGGTGGCGGCGCTCCGTGGGCTCCGGCGAGGTCGGGCGTCGTCGGGGCGTCGTCTCCGGCGGGACCTAGGCGAGAAAAAGATGTCAACAAGATGCGCGAGTTCACGTTGGCAAGATTGACGAAGGAACAAGGGCTCGGGGTGGTTTACTGGCAGCGGAATGCCCCGGCGAGGTCCGTTCGGCCGACGAGATCCAAGCGGCGACTGCGGGCGGTAGGGGCGGCGTGGGAAGAAGCGGGACGGCGAGATCGACAGAGGGGAGCCCGGGGCATTTATAGGCGAGGGGAGGGCGTGCGGGTGCCGTGGATAAGCGTTATCCGCGAGGGCCTCCCCCGACGGTTGCGGGAGCGCGGCGGCGAGCTCATCCGAGTGGGGCAAGCGGGAGGTTGGGGGAGATGAGGTGGAGCGGGGCCCACCAGTCAGTGACGGCGGCGGTAGCGAGCGAGGGCGGGCGCAGAGCGGTCGACCGGTGCGGGAGGTTTCGGGCGCTGGGGCGCTGGCCTTGGGCCAAATGGCCAACTGGGCTGGTTGGGGCGCTCCTGGGCCGAACCCAGTTTCGGTCCAGGCTGCGGTGAGTGCGTGCGTGCGTGTTTTTTTAACTGGAGACTAAAGTGCTCATAACTGATTCAAAAGAATTTCTAAAAACACCAAATAAATTTCTAAAATAACTACGTAATATTTAGAGCCTAATGAACATTAACTTAAGCACAACACATTTTGAAAATAATTTTCCTAATGCAACTAATGCACTTTTTGCAAATAAAATAAATACCAAACAACTCCAAAACTTAAAGTAATATTCAAAATAAAATTTCCCACTTTTTTTTATATTTTGAGGAAGTCATCTTATCCCCTCTCATTTGTTTTTCTCGAGTGGAAAACTATTATTTGAATATTTCAAAAACTCCAAAATGCAAGAAATATGAGATGCATTGAATGATTCTATTAACATCCAAATTTAATAAAATTGGGATGTTACATTCTTCCTTGACCTCCTCCCTAGATGGGAGAAGGGTTTCCCCTCTGGTCCATGGCCTCCATGCCACGGGAGGGGCGAGAGCCCCTCCGACATTGGATTTGTCTCTCTGTCTCTCTTTGTCTCTACGTTCCCAGATTCTGCCCTTTCACCGTTTCTTATATTCCCGAAGATCCGTAACTCTGATTGGGTTGAAATTATAACATGATCTCTATCCGGATATTAGCTTTCTTCCAGCGAAAGAAGGGCATCAACCGCCTTACGGGGTGGCCACGAGGGTCAGGGGTGCGCCTGCCCCCTAGGGCGCGCCCCCTGCCTCGTGGCCCCCTCGGGCATCGTCTCGCGTGGATTTTTCTTCCCAGAAATCACATATATTCCAAAAAAATCTCCGTCAATTTTTATCCTGTTTGGACTCCGTTTGATAAGGATATTCTGCGAAACAAAAAACATGCAACAAATAGGAACTGGCACTGGGCACTGGATCAATATGTTAGTCCCAAAAATAGTATAAAAAGTTGCCAAAAGTATATGAAAGTTGTAGAATATTGGCATGGAACAAACAAAAATTATAGATACGACGGAGATGTATCAGCATCCCCAAGCTTAATTCCTGCTCGTCCTCGAGTAGGTAGATGATAAAAAAGATAATTTTTGATGTGGAATGCTACCTAGCATAATCTTGATCACATATCTAATCATGGCATGAATATTAAGATAATAGTGATTCAAAGGAATAGTCTATCATTTGACATAAAAACAATAATACTTTGAGCCTACTAATAAAGCAATCATGTCTTTTCAAAATAACATGGCCAAAGAAAGTTATCCCTACAAAATCATATAGTCTTGCTATGCTCCATCTTCACCACACAAAATATTCACATCATGCACAACCCCGATGACAAGCCAAGAAATTGTTTCATACTTTTGATGTTCTCAAACCTTTTCAACTTTCACGTAGTACATGAGCGTGAGCCATGGACATAGCACTATAGGTGGAATAGAATGGTGGTTGTGGAGAAGACAAAAAGGAGAAGATAGTCTCACATCAAATAGGTGTATCAACGGGCTATGGAGATGCCCATCAATAGATATTAATGCGAGTGAGTAGGGATTGCCATGCAACGGATGCACTAGAGCTATAAGTGTATGAAAGCTCAAACTGAAACTAAGTGGGTGTGCATCCAACTTGCTTGCTCATGAAGACCTCAGGCATTTGAGGAAGCCCATCATCGGAATATACAAGCCAAGTTCTATAATGAAAATTCCCACTAGTATATGAAAGTGATAACTCAAGAGACTCTCTATATGAAGAACATGGTGCTACTTTGAAGCACAAGTGTGGTAAAAGGATAGTAACATTGCCCCTTATCTATTTTTCTCTCATTGATTTATTTATTTATTTATTGGGTCTTCTTGTTTTTTTGGCCTTTCTCTTTTTTCCTTTATTTTTTATTATTTTTTTTCCGGAATCTCATCCCGACTTGTGGCGGAATCATAGTCTCCATCATCCTTTCCTCACTGGGGCAATGTTCTAATAATGATGATCATCACACTTTTATTTACTTACAACTCAATATTACAACTCGATATCTAGAACAAAGATATGACTCTATATGAATGCCTCCGGCGGTGTACCGGGATGTGCAATGATCTAGCGTAGCAATGACATCAAAAAATGGACAAGCCATGAAAACATCATGCTAGCTATCTTACGATCATGCAAAGCAATATGACAATGAATAAATAAATCATGCTCCAACTTCGTTACATAACGGTTCACCATACGTGCATGCTACGGGAATCACAAACCTCAACACAAGTATTTCTACAATCCAGAACTACCCACTAGTATGACTCTAATATCACCATCTTTATATCGCAAAACTATTGCAAGGAATCAAACACATCATATTCAGTTATCTACAAGTTTTATGTAGGATTTTATGACTAACCATGTGAATGACCAATTCATGTCATCTCTCTAAATAGATATAAGTGAAGCAAGAGAGTTTAATTCTTTCTACAAAAGATATTCCCATGCTCTAACAGTTATAAGTCAAGCAAAAGAGCATTCTACAAATGGCGGTTGTCTATGTAAAGAGAAACAGGCAATCCAAACTTCAAATGATATAAGTGAAGCACATGAAGCATTCTATAAAGCCATACTCAAAAGATATAAGTGAAGTACATAGAGCATTCTATAAATCAACCAAGGACTACCTCATACCAGCATGGTGCATAAAATAAAAATGAAAACTAAACGAAAATACGCTCCAAGATTGCACATATCGCATGAACGAAACGAATCCGCAAACATACCGATACTTGTTGAAGAAAGAGGGGATGCCTTCCGGGGCATCCCCAAGCTTAGACGCTTGAGTCTCCTTGAATATTTACTCGGGGTTCCTCGGGAATCCCCAAGCTTGAGCTCTTGCCTCTCTTCCTTCTTCTCACATAGAGACCTTCTCGATCATCGAACACTTCATCCACACAAAACTTCAACAGAAAACTCGGTAAGATCCCTTAGTATAATAAAGAAAATCACTACTCTAAGTACTGTTGTAAACCAATTCATATTTTGTTTTTGCATTGTGTATACTGTAATATAGCTTTTCCATGGCTTAATCCACTGATACAAATCGATAGTTTCATCAAAACAAGTAAACTATGCATCAAAAACAGAATCTGTCAAAAACAGAACAGTCTGTAACAATCTGAACATTCACCATACTTCTGATACTTGAACAATTCTACCAAATATAGGAAAAAATAAACAATTTTTATAGAAAGACAGTGAAAAAAGAATCAGAACCATTTGACGTTCCAGCTAAAAATGTAAAATCACGCACTACAGCCAAAGTTTATGTCCTGCACCTTACAAACCAACAAGCAAAGTAAACATCCTAAAGGAATTGTACAGAAGATAATTATTTTTGTTGAAAAGTTTCTGTAATCAAGATTTACAAAGTTGCCGTGAGCATGAACAAACTTCAAGGAGCTCTCCCACTTCAACAATGCTTGTCTTTCTCACTTTCACTTTCCTTTTTGAAAAAGTTTTGGGTTACCCTCTTTATTTTTGTTATTTTTAAAATATATGAAAGCACCCAACATAAATAAAGACTCTCTAAAACTTTCGGGTTGTCTCCCTAGCAGCGCTTTCTTTAAAGCCATTAAGCTAGGCATATAGTGCTCAAGTAGTGAATCCACCTGGATCCCAAGGTATATCAAAGCCAATTTTAATTAGCAATGATTTGTAATTTACTAGTGAGCACAAAGCAACATATATCATGTAATGACAAAGTCGAACTCTCTTCCTATGCATCGGCATATCATAAAAGAACAATTCATGCACACATAGTAAAGGCCAGTGCATAGTATAAACAGTTTCTTGCAATTTTATCATATTGGAAACATAGAGAGGTGGAGGTATAGTTCCTCTCTCATAATAATTTCAAGTAGGATAAGAAAGCACATGCATATTAGATTCATCAAAATCATCAAAGTGCAACGGTATAAGGCAACCCATCAATATAATCCTTAATAAGGGTAAACTTCTCCAATATAGTGTAGTTGGGAGAATTAAAAAAGATAATAGGACTATCATGCGTGGGTGAAATAGCAACAATTTCATGTTCAACATAAGGAACTATATCAAGTTCATCTTCATAAGCATAATTCATATTGGCATGTTGGCCACAAGCATAGTAAGCATCATCAAAAAGGGATATTTCAAAAGAATCAACGGGATCATAGCAATTATCATAGCATTCATCCTTCGGTAAGCATGAAGGGGAATTAAACAATGTATGAGCTGAAGAGTTACTCTCATTAGAAGGTGGGCACGGATGATCAATCTGCTCTTCCTCCTTTTGTTCTTCGCTCTCCTCCTCATCTTTTTCATCCAATGAGCTCACAGTTTCACCAATTTCTTCTTCCATAGACTCCTGCAAAATATTAATCTCTTCTTGGACAGCGGGGTAGTCCTGAATATATGGTTTAACATAGGCATTATAAGCATAATTATCATAGCAATATTTAAGTATGTCAAAATTTTCAGATTTGTAAAGAGTAGCATCATACGTTTCAATCAAAGAAGCAATTTCATAAGCACCCTTAAAAGCAACAGATTCTTCAATTTGTTGAACATCATAGTAACTATAAACACCCTTAGCATACGAAGATACGATTCCATTATCACTAAACTCACATTGATAGGGAAGGTGTTTCTTAGGGTTTTCAGAACAACAAGTAATATCATATATTTCACATAAATTCCAAGCATAGCATTGCAAACGATGAATTTGACCCAGTAAAATTTTCCCATTTTCAGATATTCGGTGTCGCACATAACAAGCATGCTCATCTAAAGATTTGCCCTCAACTAAGCTAGTTGGGGTTTCAGCACGAGCACATATGGATCGAAGATGATCCAAGTAATAAGCTTCAGCAGTGTGATAGATTTTGAGTGGTTCTTCAACCATTGGTTTAGTGGGTACAACTATTTTTTTGGTATTTTGCGTTTCCTACCCATAACTAAAGACATAAAACAACTAAGAACAGCAAATAAAAATTACTTACTGATAAAGCAAACAAGCACACACGAGAATATTCACCCCACGCTATTGCTCCCCGGCAACGGCGCCAGAAAAAGGTCTTGATAACCCACAAGTATAGGGGATCGCAACAGTTTTAGATAAGTAAGAGTGTCGAACCCAATGAGGAGCTAAAGGTAGAACAAATATTCCCTCAAGTTCTATCGACCACCGATACAAATCTACGCACGCTTGACGTTCGCTTTACCTAGAAGAAGTATGAAAGTGGAAGTACTTTGTAGGTGTTGTTGGATAGGTTTGCAAGATAATAAAGAGCATGTAAATAAAAAGTAGGGGCTGTTTAGATAAAGACACAACTAAATTAGTTTTAGTAGAGAGCTTGTTGTTACGAGAAAATTATTTGTCCCTAGGCAAACGATAACTATATCGGTAATCATTATTGCAATTTTATTTGAGGGAGAGGCATAAGCTAACATACTTTCTCTACTTGGATCATATGCACTTATGATTGGAGCTCTAGCAAGCATCCGCAACTACTAAAGATCATTAAGGTAAAACCCAACCATAGCATTAAAGTATCAAGTCCTCTTTATCCCATACGCAACAACCCCCTTACTCAGGTTTGTGTTTAAGTCACTCACGCAACCCACTATAAGCGAATCATGAACGTATTGCAACAGCCTACATTGGGAATCCCTCACGCTTGCGCGACACGGAGAGCACCATAGGACAACACCAATAATAAAACATGCAACTCAAACCAATCTTGATCATCAAATAGCCCATAGGACAAAATGGATCTACTCAAACATCATAGGATAGCCATACATCATTGGGAAATAATATATAGCGTTGAGCACCATGTTTAAGTAGAGATTACAGCGGGTAAGAGAGAGGTTACACTGCTGCATAGAGGGGGGAAGAGTTGGTGATGATGGCGGTGAAGTTGTTGGTGAAGATTGCGGTGATGATGATGGCCCGGCGGTGTTCCGGCGCCACCGGAAGAGAGGGGGAGAGGGCCCCCTTCTTCTTCTTCTTCTTCCTTGACCTCCTCCCTAGATTGGAGAAGGGTTACCCCTCTAGTCCATGGCCTCCATGGCACGGGAGGGGCGAGAGCCCCTCCGAGATTGGATCTGTCTCTCTGTCTCTCTCTGTTTCTGCGTTCCCAGATTTTGCCCTTTCGCCGTTTCTTATATTCCCGGAGATCCGTAACTCTGATTGGGCTGAAATTTTAACATGATCTCTATCCGGATATTAGCTTTATTACGGCGAAAGAAGGGCATCAACCACCTTACGAGGTGGCCACGAGGGTCAGGGGCGCGTCTGCCCACCTGGGGCGCGCCCCCTGCCTCGTGGCCCCTCGTGCATCGTCTCGCGTGGATTTTTCTTCCCAAAAATCACATATATTTCAAAAAAATCTCCATAAATTTTTATCCCGTTTGGACTCCGTTTGATATGGATATTCTGCGAAACAAAAAACATGCAACAAACAGGAACTGGCACTGGGCACTGGATCAATATGTTAGTCCCAAAAATAGTATAAAAAGTTGCCAAAAGTATATGAGAGTTGTAGAATATTGGCATGGAACAATCAAAAATGATAGATACGATGGAGAAGTATCAATACGAACAATCGTAAAGAGTGCTGATGTAGAGTTATGCAAAATTCACACGGATGCAAATGTTGCGGATCCGTTGACTAAGCCGCTTCCACAACCCAAGCATGAGGGGCACGTTAGAGCTATGGGCATTCGATGTCTATTTGATTAACTCTAGTGCAAGTGGGAGACTGTTGGAGATATGCCCTGGAGGCAATCGTGTATGATGATATTTCCTTTGTGTTTATGAATAAATATAGTCCTTGGACATTATCAATGATGTGTATCAGCAAGTACGTGACTTGTTTGTGGGACTATGGATTGTATGATGACTGTCCTAAAAGGTCCCTAGTTGAAAGGGCTGTGTGGACGCACAGTCAACTAGTCTAGCATATGACACGGTCGATGGCTTGGTCTCACTAGCCATGGAGCACTGGATGCTAACTGGATAATATGGACTTGGAAGGATCTGGTCGGATTCGACGTAGTCGGATCCGAGTCGAGATAAGGTCCAAGTCGGATAGACCCAACTATGAGACGCAGCGATATGTCATCTGTGAGTCTCTAGTACAACATATGTTCTATGTCCTAAGATCTGAGCTGACACATGTACTCGAGATGGTGACAGACTTGCTTTGGGCCGACCAAATGCTACTCCGTAATTGGGTAGTTTCAAAGGTAGGTTTCGGGTTTGTCCAGAACCATGCTGCAAGACGTGGTCGAGCAAGATGGGATTTGCCCCTCCGATTAGGAGAGATATACTCTGGGCCCCTCGTGTGATCCTACCAAGATAAGCAAGGCCATGCGACAAGGATTATGAGATAATCCGGTTTGTGGTCGGCATCACTGGAACGAGAAAGTGGTCGGGCTAGCACAAGGATGACAGACTCGCCTTGAGCTCGACAACATATATCGTGTGGCGAAAGGAATGGAAGTGTGATGTACAGGTTCGCTAACCAGCTTCATAGTCTGCTTGGTGTTCGGCATGCCTTGCTAGAAGCCTCTACCAACCATGCAGTTCGGAGGTGATCCGAACTGCGACCAAGCCGACTTGAACCTAAGGGGTCGCGCGCTTAAGGGAAGGAACCTATGAGGTCGGATCCGAGGACACTGGTCGGATGTGACCCCAACTGTATTCGGATTGTGGCTGAGTAGACTTATGGGCTTTAGGGTCCGTGCGAGGCCCAAGTGTTGAGCCCGTGATGGATGTCTATATATATAGTGGAGGTGCGGCACACTCATGGGTTGATCGCTTCGGCGTTGTCACTAGGGTTTGCATGTGTTGCGAATAGACACCTCCACTCGCCGCCGGTTGTGTGATCGGACCTAGAAGTCCGCCGCACGACATCCCTCCTGCACGCGCGGATACCGTTAGAGGCGGTGCACTTGCGCCGCTCTGGCGAACCTGTATGTGGGAACCGACCACCAGTTGTACGAGGGAGATCGGACAAGGAGGAGACGATCCACGCGGACACGCTGCCCCAACTCTTCTTCCGCTGCACGACACTGCGCGTCTAGTGGTAACAAGCTGTGATCCATCTCCCGTAGCATGTTCTTGGTTGTTCTGCACATAGGAAATACTAATTTGCAGTCGACGCACCCTACCGTAGATCCCATCAACTACAACAAAAGTATTAAGGTAAACCTAACCATAGCATGAAACATATGGATCCAAATCAGCCCCTTACGAAGCAACGCATAAACTAGGGTTTAAGCTTCTGTCACTCTAGTAACCCATCATCTAGTTATTACTTCCCAATGCCTTCCTCTAGTCCCAAATAATGGTGAAGTGTCATGTAGTCGATGTTCACATAACACCGCTAGAGGAGAGACAACATACATCTCATCAAAATATCGAATGAATACCAAATTCACATGACTACTAATAGCAAGACTTCTCCCATGTCCTCAGGAACAAAAGTAACTACTCACAAAGCATAAACATGTTCATAATCAGAGGGGTATTAATATGCATATAGGATCTGAACATATGATATTCCACCAATTAAACCAACTAGCATCAACTACAAGGAGTAATCAACACTACTAGCAACCTACTAGCACCAATCCCGGACTTGGAGATAAGAATTGGATACAAGAGATGGACTAGGGTTTTGAGAGGAGATGGTGCTGATGAAGATGTTGATGGAGATTGCCCTCTCCTGATTAGCGGAGCGTTGGTGATGACGATGGCGATGATTTCCCCCTCCGGGAAGGAAGTTTCCCCGGCAGAATAGCTCCGCCAGAGCCCTAGATTGGTTCCGCGAAGGTTTCGCCTCGTGGCGGCGGAGTTTCCTCCGAGAAGAAGGCTTGATATTTATTTTCCCATCGAAAGACTTCATATAGCAGAAGATGGCCACCGGAGGTGCACCAGGGGGCCCACGAGGTAGGGGGGCGCCAATGGGGGTAGGGCATGCCCCCACCCTCGTGGGCAGGGTGGGGCCCGCTGGTGAAGTTCTTGCTCTAAGTATTTTTTATATATTTGGAAAACGTCTTCCGTGAAGTTTTAGGACTTTTGGAGCTGTGCAGAATAGGTCTCTAATATTTTCTCCTTTTGAAGTCCAGAATCCCTGCTGCCGGCATTCTCCCTCTTTATGTAAACCTTGTAAAATAAGAGAGAATAGGCATAAGTATTGTGACATAATGTGTAATAACAGCCCATAATGCAATAAATATCGATATAAAAGCATGATGCAAAATGGACGTATCAGCACTTTGTTGACTGGTTAAACTGTGACCTGGTTTCTGGGTCCCACCTGTCAGTTGGTAGAGCAAAGAAATCAGTTAAACAAAACTTTACGCAGGCGCAACAGGAGTCCAACCCTTCCGCGTGAACCACCCTGGCTGTGTATGTGAGTGCATGCACGTGTACTCCCTCAGTCTTCCAACAAAGAGTGTACATCGGCTAAAAAACAAGGAGTGTAGTACATCTACACTTCCAATGCATTTAGCCTTTAATCTAAATCGATACTGATTGACTAATGCACCAACTTGTGCTCTAGGTATAGGCTACATGTCTATCCTTAATTACAGCATGCAACGACCTTCATTTAATCTTCCTCTCTCAATGGTCGCATGCACACATAAGTATGCTACTTTTGGGCGTTAATTATGCCTTGGTCAATGTGTAAATCTCTAAATGTACAGTCTTTCACGGACGTAGGGAGTAGGTTGAGCACTTGAGCGTGAGCGTGTGTGTTGCGTCGTGTGCTATGTGCCGCATGGGTGCGTGAGTGTTGAGTGCGTCCATGTGTACGTGTGAGTGTTGCATGCATGCATGCATGCATGGGGCTTACTCGCTCCCATTGACATGTTCATATTTCAAGCTTCCTCTGTTCCCTCCATATGGTGATACTCCCTCTGTTCCCAAATACAGAGTAAAATACTCCCTCTGTTCCCAAATACGGAGTATTTGTCTTTCTAGAGATTTCAACAAGTGACTACGTACGGAGCAAAATGAGTGAAGTGAGCATAGAGGCATAGGGATAATGTAGAAAGGAAGTCTGCATGATCCATTATTCCCCATCTCGGTCAAAGAGAACTATTCAACTAGTCTTTGCAGTGAAGTGACAATATACATTGCAGCAGATGGGACACTTCATTAATAAGCTGACCCAGTGTGTTGGTGTTACTAAATCAGCCTTACCCAGTACTGCCATCATGTTTGCTAGTAGAGCACGCTTCTGTCCTCCATTAACTGACATATGGGCCCTCTTGTGGTAGACCCACATGTCATCGGTGTAACTATTTACACTCCGAAGGACGGTATATCCTGGTAGTAGTAGTAAAATTGAGATTTAATGCACTTTCTCCCCCGTCTTCCACTCTTCTTCCTCCTCTCTTCTTCTTCCTCCTCTCTTCCCCATCGCCGGCCGCACACCATTTCCCCCCGCTCACTACTTGCCCGCCCACGCTATCTTCCTTGGTAGATCGCGCGTACCATATCCCCCCGCTCACTGCTCGGCCACATGAGGAGAAGCTTCTTCGCTCGCCCGCCTGAATCCACTTCCCCGCTGGCTCGCAGGCACCAAAAACCCCAATGGCAGAACCGACTGACATGCAGAGCCGCGATTGGAATTCCCTCCCCGATGTTCTCTTGGAGCAGATCTATAATCATATGGACCTACTCAGCACCGTCCGTATGGCCGCATGCTCGGTGTCTTTGTACCGTCTACTCGTCTACAACCGGCCGGCTCTTTTGAAGACACCCTGCATGCTGATGCCCGATCTTCGTAGGTGGCCCAGACACTGACTTGATGATCCTACAGAGGTTGCCATGGTGCCCCTCGACATGCTACCACTACCCGTCCACCTGTCCTTCATGCGCGACCACTACTGGGCGGGCATGAAGGCCAACTGGATCGTCTTCATCCACCAATCTGGTAGTCCGTGGCGTCTCGTGGATATCTACACCCAGCGAGAGATCACCCTTCCATCATTGGATACCGCCGCCATCGATCCTCGCGGCCCGCTGGACACTCCTGTCTACTACGCACGAGACGCGTCAAGCTTTTGGCTCGACCTATGTTTCCTGAAAGTTGTAATCTGCGAATGCCCACACCATCAGAAGACTACATGGATTACAAGCTCATTACCTTGTTCAACATGGGATTAGTCTATCTGGAATCTGGTCGCCATACATGGTTATGGCTCATCGTCAATCCCGTTGAGGCAACATTTCTGTCTGATGGCATCGTTTACACGGTCGACACACAGATTTGCCGCCTATTCTGCTGGAATCTATCATCGTGTAATTGTTTTATCTCACCTCATCTTTACCTTATGAATATGACTGCCTGTTCATTGCTTCAAGTGCGTACTTGTTAGTTAAACATATGGTTAAAATGTGACACTAAATACGACTAGTAAGTAGTACAGTAGTAGTACTAGTATACGTCGGTCAAACTATTCATCATGTCCACACATTGAATTGACATGACAACACGCTGCGCGTGAGGTGACACAAGAATCCCGGCGGCGTGTTTGGGTATTCTGGACTTCAGATTTGGAGTACCACTTATCTGTCAAAATCTTTCATCATTCACTTAAAATAGTCGAGTGATCATACATTGAGTACCGTATAACTGGAATTAACCGATGCAAGTCGAAGAAGGATTGGTCGTGCTGCCGGCTGGCGTCAAGTTCGATCCCACGGATCAGGAGCTGATCGAGCACCTTGAGGGCAAAGTGACTGCTGACAGCGCGAGATCTCACCCTCTCATCGATTTGTTCATACCAACCATCGAGAGCGAGCACGACATATGCTACACCCATCCTGAGAAACTTCCAGGTAAGATACCGATCGATCGTCTACTTGCACAAACATATTCCTTTGTTTATAGCTCTATTTTTCCTTTTAGACGCAGACCTGGTGAAGCAATTACAATTTGATAGTTAATAAAAATTGAAACAAGTGACTACAACATGCCAAAGATGTTATGAAAATGACAACTACGTACACTCAAACCTGTATTCGACAATACTGCAGGTATCACACTGAGTGGCCTAAGCAAGCATTTCTTCCAGCGCAATTCCAGGGCGTTCAAAAGGGGCACATGGACACGTCGCAAGATACAGTCGGAGTGCGGCATGCACGCGATGTGGCACAACACCGGCAATACCTTGCCGGTGATAGTCAACGGCCGGTAGACGGGCAGCAAAAAGGTTCTGGTGCTACACACCAACAAGAACTTTGACCAGCAGAGGATCAACTGGGTGATGCACCAGTACCACCTTGGGGACCTGGAGCAAGAGAAGGAGCGGGAGCTGGTCCTCTGCCAGATTTTCTACCAGACGAACACTAGGGCCAGGAGTAAAAAGATTATAAGTTAGTTTGGTATTGGTACTTGTACTACCTTGTCGTCCGCAAGTTTTGATCTTTTGGTATGAACTTGGCATTTGCTTCCAACCATCATGCCGAGGGTCGACATGGATATAAAGCTAAATCATTTGTTTCGAAACAAATTTTCAGACACCTGATTTTTATTTGATGGGTAGCATAAGCACCTATCGTTCGAATTCCCAGTTCTCCAAATTTTTCGACACAAGTGCATGCACTTATTATCACGATGAAAAAACAATATCCCTGCCAAATCCCAGTTATCTGTCTGTACTTGCAGAATTCTCTCGTTTATTGAGCATGTATATTGTTTTTTCAGGTCGAGCAAGTTTCAACTGGGTTGTAGACTTCCCAAGCTTGGTTTTGTTTTTAACAGGCCTAGCCCATGATTACAACAGGGCACAATGATCCAGCAGGTATCTACTGGCCTCTAGCCCGCCAGCGTTAGTTATATTTTGTCTTACAACATCCGCAGGTAGTTTTTTTACTGAATCAAACACATAGCCCAGTTCTATTTTCCTCTTGAAACGCATGTGTCGGATTTCGGGTTCCGGCAGACCCTTGAGGTTCGAACACTGGGGTGCGCGCGGAGCTTTCGTCTCCTACCTACCTGCACCCCTCCACCTTGCTAGGATCTCAACTAAGGAAAGAACAACACAAGAGACACAGGGTTTATACTGGTTCGGGCCACCGTTGTGGTGTAATACCCTACTCCAGTGTGTGGTGTGGTGGATTGCCTCTTGGGCTGATGATGATGTACAATACAAGGAAGAACAGCCTCGCGAGGGTCTGTTCTTGGCTGGGCGATGAACTGCTGGGAGGAGCTCAGTCACCTTTCTCTCTCTCTCTCTTTCTCCGTCCGTCCTCTCCCCTGTCTAGCGGGTGGCTGGTCCTATTTATAGGGGCCCTGGCCCTTTTCCCAAATATTGAGCGGGAAGGGAGCCAACAATGGCGGGCTAATTTGAAAGGGGACAACTAGTACTAGCTATCCTGACAAAAGTAGTCTTCGCCTGCGCAAAGCTCTGGTGATGACGCCGTCTTGGGCTCCACGGTGATCTCCGTCTCGTAGTCCTCCTGGTCTTGGTCTCGTTGCACCAAAATGGCAACCTTTGCCTGATGCCTCAGTACTCCGCGGCTGTGCTTGCCCCCCTTGCACCAAAGAGGGAAGCAGGACACTGCGCGGGCTGGCACCCGCCTGGCGCCCTCGGTCGTCATGGCTTGCGTCACGGGCACCTTGTGAGGTACCCCGCCTTGATCTCTCCGCCTCCTCATGAGCCAGCCTGATGAGGCCGTGCCTGAGGAGGCTTCGTGTCGTCCGCCTCGCGAGGCTTGGCCCCTCGCGAGGGTCTTGGGTTTGTGTTGGTGAAGATGGGCCGTGCTGGGCCTCCCTTCGAGCCACGCCGCAGGCCGCAAGTAGGCAAGTCTGGGGACCCCCGTTCCCAGAACGCCGACAGTAGCCCCCGGGCCCAAGGCGCGCTCGGACTTGGCCGTGCAGGGAGGCGGAAGGGCAAGAGCAAAGTGCCGCGGGCCCTAACAGCCTGCGGCCTTGGGCGCTGCGTGGCGGTTGATCGGACGTGGGCACCTCCACTTCCCCATGGTGCCTCGGTAACTGCATGGATTGGACAAGTCCCTGCATGCAAAGCGGGTCATAATTACCTGCGACCGTAGGGGCCGTTGGTTCGCCATCGCCAGCTATAAGTATGGACCGGCACACGCCCTTCCAGTTCGTCCCCCCTTGCTTCTCCTTTTTCCTGACAAAGACAGTAGCGTGGAGCCCCGCGGGGGCGTGTTTGGGTTATTGCTGTTAATCATCGTTTTGCTTTCGTTATTGTACCTTCCGGCTATGTGCCCGCGCGTGGATAATTCCCGGCCGCGGCCGTGGGGGCCGACCGACCCAGGCCCTTTGTTTGTGTCGCGGTGCCCATGGGGCACGGACTGGAGGGGTGCTCCTGTGATGGGCCCAGGTCGCGAACCCTTTGAATGACCAGGGTAGGAACACTCGCGAGGGCGCTCGGCTGCCCCCCCCTCGCGAGGCCTTGCACAAGAGAAATCGAGGTAGGAGAGCGAAAAGTCGGAGAACCACAAGCCAAAGATGGCAACAACATCAATAAAACTTCGAATGAGAAGGAACGAGCCAACTGCGGAAAGCAAATGAAAAGCCGCGTCCGGCACCTAATCTAGTCTTCGACGTCTTCTCACCAGCGTGGAGCTAAGTGCTGCCACTGGGCGTGGGAGCGAGCCCCAGGGCCTGAGGCCGGCGCTCCTGAGACTCCGGGGCGTGTACAGCCCCAACTCATTATTACGTGAGAGTGTCACGGGTGGCGAGCTTCACAGGCGTTGGCCTTCTTCACAGGCTCCGGGCCTTTTCCAAAACGCGATAGCTTCACAGGCATTCGCCTTCTTCACAGGCTCCGGGCCTTTTCCAAAACGCGATAGCTTCACAGGCATTCGCCTTCTTCACAGGCTCCGGGCCTTTTCCAAAACGCGATAGCTTCACAGGCATTCGCCTTCTTCATAGGCTCCGGACCTTTTCCAAAACACGATAGCTTCACAGGCATTCGCCTTCTTCACAGGCTCCGGGCCTTTTCCAAAACGCGATAGCTCCACAGGCATTCGCCTTCTTCACAGGCTCTGGGCATTTTCCAAAACGCGATAGCTTCACAGGCATTCGTCGTCTTCACAGGCTCCGGGCCTTTTTAGGGGTAGAACCTCCGGAGGTGCTGGATGTTCCATGCGTTCTGGACTGGCACCCCCTCTTGAGTCTCCAAGCGCGCGGAGCCGGGCATGGAAACATGAACAACTTTGAACGGGCCCTCCCACATGGGAGAGAGCTTGTGTAGCCCCTTCCTAGAGAGAACCCGCCTGAGCACGAGGTCTCCTACCTCGAGAGTTCTGGGGCGGATGTTGCGGTAGTGATATCGCTGCAGTGCTTGTTGGTACCTCGCCGCTTGTAGCGCGGCTTCTCGGCGACGTTCCTCCCCCAGCACGAGGTCCATCCCCCGCATGGCGTCCTGCTGCGCCTCGGCAAACGCCAGGACCCGCGTGGACCAACATCTGACCTCGTGAGGGAGGACCGTTTCTGCTCCGTAGACCAGGAAGAACGGGGTCTCTCCAGTCGGCTTGGTCACGGTTGTCCGGATGGACCACAACACGGACTGAAGCTCGTCGTACCAACCTCTGCCGCAGGCCTCCAGCTTCTTCTTGAACGTCCTGGTCTTGAGGCCCCTCAGGACCTCCGCGTTGGCTCACTCGGCCTGGCCGTTGCTTCGAGGGTGCGCCACCGAAGCGTAGCATATCCGCGTTCCAAGGTTAGCACAGTATGTTTTGAAGAGGTTACTGGTGAACTGCGAACCGTTGTCTGTGATGATGCGATTCGACACCCCGAACCGGCCCACGATGCCCTTGATGAACTTGACCGCGGAACCCGCGGGAATGGTGCGGACAGCCTCTACTTCAGCCCACTTGGTGAACTTGTCCACGGCGACGTAGAGGTAGTGGTAGCCCTCGGGCGCCCGAGGAAACGGGCCCAAAATGTCCAGCCCCCAGACTGCGAATGGCCATGAAAGGGGTATAGTCTGCAAGCCTCCTGCTGGCTGATGGATCTGCTTGGCATGGAACTGGCAGGCCTCACAAGCTTTCACTAGTTCGACGACGTCATTGAGCGCGGTGGGCCAATAAAACCCACTGCGGAATGCCTTGCCGACGAGGGTCCGTGATGATGAATGATGTCGACAGTCTCCGCCGTGTATATCTTCCAGCAGTTCCTTCCCTTGCTCCCTGGAGATGCAGCGCAGGGATACATCGTTTGGCCTCTTCCGGTAGAGCTCTCCATCCTTGATGCAGTATGTCGTGGCCTGGCGTGGCACTCGCTCCGCTTCCTCCTCCTTCTCCGGCAGGGCCCCTTGCGTTAGGTAACTCTGGAGCTCCGTGATCCAACATCCCTCTTGAGGTTCCATCGTTAGGAGCAGGCGTGCTCCTGAGGCCGGGCCACAGGCCGGAGCCCCTGAGGCAGGTGGCTGGGGGAGCTCCTCCCGGGGATGAGCTGTGTTCGACAATGACAGAAGGGCTAAGGGCTTGAAGCCGCTCCTCCAAAACGCCAGGCTCCTGAGGTAACCGCCTGGACGCCCGTTTGGCGATGTCGTCGGCCTCCTGGTTGGTGCCACGGGGCACATGCTGCAACTCCAACCCCCAGAACTGCTTCTCCATCCTGCGGACCTCCGCTAGGTAGGCTTCCATGTGCTCATCCTTCGGCTCGTACACCTTGTTGGAGAAATTGACAAGGAGCTGTGAGTCGCCCTTCATGGTGAGGCGTTTCACCCCCAGGGCAGCCGCGGCCTTCAAGCCCGCTATTAAACCTTCATACTCTGCTATGTTGTTGGAGACCTTTTCACCTTGCTGGAAGCAGAGCTTCACGGCGTAGTAGAGCTTGTCCTGAGTGGGCGATATAAGCACCGCCCCAGCCCCAGCGCCATGCCTGGAGAACGCCCCATTGAAGTACATGACCCAGCCTTCTGGCGCTTCACTTCCCGGGGACAGGGACCGATCCTCGCCGGCCTTGAGGCCTGGCGCCTCTGTCCATTCTGCCACAAAATCTGCCAACACTGCTCCTTTGATGACTCTGGTCATGCTGAATTCGAGCTGAAACACTTGCAGTTCTATGTTCCACTCAGCGACCCTTCCAGCTGAATTAGGGCTCCTGAGCACTCTCTCCAGGGGGTATGATGAGATGACCTTGATGGGGTGACCCTGAAAATAGTGCCGCAGCTTGCGCGAGGACACCAGTAGCGCGAGGAGGAGTTTCTGAGGCATGGGGTACCGCGCCCTTGCATCCCGCAACACCGTGCTGACGAAGTACACTGGGTGCTCAACGAGGTGGGGTGCGTCAGTGCTGGTGGCTCCCTTTGGAGACCATGGCGCCTCTTGAGGCAATGAGGCCTCCTAAGACTGGCCATCTGGGAGAGGGGCCCCTTCCGCCTCCGGTGCGCCCCTCTGCAGCGGCTGATCCTCCTCAGCCGCGGTGGCAGTTTCTACGGGCCTTCCTTGTCCCTGTTCTGCCTTGTCCTGGGCTGCTACCGCGGTTTTGATTCGACGCTCCTCTCTGACTGCCACCAAGGCTGCGCTGGCGGAGAAGGGAGTGGTGGCGAGGTAAAGCACCAGGGGCTCTTGAGGGCGCGGAGCCACCATGACCGGTGGGCTGGTCAGGTATCTCTTGAGATCCTGGAACGCCTTGTCGGCCTCTTCAGTCCACTTGAAGGGCCCCTTTTTCTTCATTAGCTGGAAGAAAGGCAGTGCTCGTTCCCCCAACTTGGAGATGAAGCGCCCTAGCGCGGTCACGCGCCCCGTGAGCTTCTACATTTCTCTGAGGGTCTTTGGGGGCTCATGTCTTCCACCGCCTTGACCTTCTCCAGGTTAGCCTCGATGCCTCGGTGGGACACGAGGAAACCCAAGAGCTTGCCCGAGGGGACTCCGAACACACACTTCTCTGGGTTGAGCCGTAGGTTCACTGTGTTGAGGCTCGCGAAGGTTTCCTCCAAGTCTTGTATCAAGGTCCTGGCCTCCCAAGACTTTATCACAATGTCATCGACGTAAGCCTCAACATTCTTCCCGAGCTGCGGGCCCAAGGTGATGCATCATCCACTGGAAGGTCGCCCCTGCGTTACGCAGCCCAAATGGCATGCATGTGTAGCAGTACACTCCACACGGGGTTAGGAAGGTTGTCTTCTCGACGTCTTCTACCGCCATCTTGATCTGGTGACACCCAGAGAATGCATCCAAGAAGCATAACAGGTCGCATTCCGCAGTGGAATCGATGATCTGGTCGATGCGGGGGAGCGGGAACGGATCTTGCGGGCATGCTTTGTTGAGGTTGGTGAAGTCAACACACATGCGCTCCTTCCCTCCCTTCTTTGGCACAACGACAGGGTTGGCCAACCAATCCGGGTATCGGACCTTGTGAATGACCCTAGCGGTTTCTAATTTGCGGGTCTTTTGGACGATGAAGGCCTGCTTTTCTGTGGACTGCCTCCTGGCCTTCTGCTTCACAGGGAGCACATTGGGGCATACGTTGAGGTGATGCTCGATTACACCCCTAGGGATCCCTGCCAACTGGTCAGGCTCCCAAGCGAATACCTTCTTGTTTGCGCGCAGGAACCCGACCAGGGCCTTCTCCTACTCGGGTTCGAGGTGGGCGCCTATGGTGAAGGTGGCGTTGGTGGACCCGTCCTCATCGACGGGTATCTGCTTGGTTTCTGCCTTGTCTTGGGTGAACAACTGTTTCTTCTTGGCGGGTGCAGCCCCCTTGGGCCCGGGGGTCTCCAAGTCGGCGGGCTGTGCCGACGCCGCCGTCTTGAAGGCGAGCTTGAGCACCCGCAGCGCGTCTCCGGTGTCCCCGTGCACAGTGAGGACACCGCTGCTCCCGAGCATCTTCATGAGGTTGTACGCCGGGTGCGTCACGGCCATGAACTGGGTCAGCACTGGGTAGACGAGGATGGCGTTGTAGGGGAGGCCGATGGGGGCGATGTCTAAGTCGACCAGCTCCGTGCGGAAGTTGTCATAGGTGCCGAAGGTTACTGGGAGACGGATCTGTCCCAAGGAGCTGGACGACTCGCCCCCAACGCCTGAGAAGGGCCGGCTGGGTTGCAGTCGTTCCAGGGGTATGCAGAGGAGGTTGAAGGCCTCGACCGAGAGCATGCTGAGGCCTGCGCCGCCATCAATGAGGGTCCTGGTGACGGCCACCTGGCAGATGGTGGGGGTGCACAGCATGGGGGGCGCACCCGAGCAGGCCGAGTTGGAGGGGTGGTCCTCCGAGCTGAAGGTCAGGCCGGTCTCGGGCGCCGCCCGGTCCAGGGGAGCCCCCTGCCGCGTGGAAGCGGCGCTAACCCGGCGGATGAACGGCTTGACGTGGTGACTTGTAGGCGGCGCCTGCGAGCCGCCCAAGAGGGCCGCGGCGACCGGGGGTGTTGGTGCAGCGTGATGGGCGGGGGAGAGGTTGCAAGGCTCCATGGCGCGCGGAGCGCATGGGATGAAGAACTAGCTGGGGTGAGCGAGGGAGTTGCGGTGCTGCCGCCTTGCCGCATGGACAGATGCTGGGACGATGCTTGCTGCTCGTCCCTCGTCGGGCTGGTGGCGGTGTTGACGGCAGGTGACGGGGAACGGTGAGGACGCCCGCCGACAGGGGCCGTCTAGGCGACGCGGGAAACGAGCGCGGCCCGGCGCTCGGCGTGGGCCCGACGAGCGTCAAACATGGGCGTGATGGTCGGAGGAGAACGGGGTGGTGGAAGACGAATCCCGGCGCACCCCTACCTGGCGCGCCAAATGTCGGATTTCGGGTTCCGGCAGACCCTTGAGGTTCGAACACTGGGGTGCGCGCGGAGCTTTCGTCTCCTACCTACCTGCACCCCTCCGCCTTGCTAGGATCTCAACTAAGGAAAGAACAACACCTGAGACACAGGGTTTATACTGGTTCGGGCCACCGTTGTGGTGTAATACCCTACTCCAGTGTGTGGTGTGGTGGATTGCCTCTTGGGCTGATGATGATGAACAATACAAGGAAGAATAGCCTCGCGAGGGTCTGTTCTTGGCTGGGCGATGAACTATTGGGAGGAGCTCAGTCACCTTTCTCTCTCTCTCTCTCTCTCTCTCTCTCTCTCTCTCTCTCTTTCTCCGTCCGTCCTCTCCCCTGTCTAGCGGGTGGCTGGTCCTATTTATAGGGGCCCTGGTCCTCTTCCCAAATATCGAGCAGGAAGGGAGCCAACAATGGCGGGCTAATTTGAAAGGGGACAGCTAGTACTAGCTATCCTGACAAAAGTAGTCTTCGCCTGCGCAAAGCTCTAGTGATGACGCCGTCTTGGGCTCCGCAGTGACCTCTGTCTCGTAGTCCTCCTGGTCTTGGTCTCATTGCAGCGAGATGGCAACCTTTGCCTGATGCCTCGGTACTCCACGGCTGCGCTTGCCCCCCTTGCACCAAAGAGGGAAGGAGGACACTGCGCGGGCTGCCACCCGCCTCGCGCCCTCGGTCGTCATGGCTTGCTCACGGGCACCTCGTGAGGTACCCCGCCTTGATCTCTCTGCCTCCTCATGATCCAGCCTGACGAGGCCGTGCCTAAGGAGGCTTCGTGTCGTCCGCCCCGCGAGGCTTGGCCCCTCGCGAGGGTCTTGGGTTTGTGTTGCTGAAGATGGGCCGTGCTGGGCCTCCCTTCGAGCCACGCCGCAGGCCGCAGGCAGGCAAGTCTGGGGACCCCCGTTCCCAGAATGCCGACAGCATGTCCTACATCCGTTTTCTAATCTCTACCTATAGTTTTACTAGTTCATATACATGTATCATTATATTTAAAATACATAAAATTCCCTTTTCATATTTACATCCTTATTTTTGTTGTTGTTTTCCCTCCGAGCGCTAATTTTTTTACCACTGGTTTTCCCTTAAACCAACTCAATTGTCTCACGTCTTATTTGCTTACAAAAACAAAACGATTTTTTTAGCAAATCAATAAGTTCTTAAAAAATATCATTTTGGGATTACAAAAGTTCAGACTCCACCGAAATATGCAAAATAAGGTTGAACTTTTTGACCGTGGTCCTGGGCAGAAAATGGGTTGTAATAAATTACTTAAGAATTAGAAAATGGGATGAAAATTATTAAAAAAATAGCAAATGGGTTCTATGTTGTCTGCCATAGATTTGGAGGCTGACTTGTGGGCCTACTAAGTTCATGCGTACACAAGGTTTCTCAAAAAAGAAACTTAGTCAACAATTGACTCTACCAGTGTCAAACTGTTAGATGTCAATCTAACGGCAATCGTGCTTCTTCAGTCTTTGATCTTCCTGCCCTAGCCACCCAAATCAGCGCCATCAGAGCCGCCTGCTCCCACCTCCCGTGGTCGGCTGTGCTGCCGGGCAGGCCTCATGGCCCCATCATATACTCGCATCCCTGGCCTGTCTATCCCTCTACTCACCCACACCTCCTGTTATTTTCCGGCGACGGCAGCCGAACCAGTAAACCCTTGTACTCTCCATCGTGTGGGCAGCCACTGGCGTATCTTCCCCGGCTCTATGTCGTTGCCTCCGTAGGCCTCGCCGTCGTCCACTGCCCTGGTGCTCTCGCCGCGGCGTGGTCAACGTGGTCAACGAACAACATCCATCGGAAGTAGACTGTACATGGAGAGGCTGACAGCTGGGTCCACAGCTGCACACAAGGAAAATAATGATTCCTCCACCTGACATCTGGGAACCGCCGGAAGGGCCTCTATATTTCATGAAAAAAACGTTCCCTCCACTGACAGGTCAGACCCACCAACTATATCTTCGCACGCAAGGAAGTGCTACCTTATTGCGCACAAAAAATGAATACCCCCTGCCAGCTGGGACCCACCATAGTGGGAGGCTGACTTGTGGGCCTACTAAGTTGACGGGGACGGAGGGCTTTGTGAACTTTGTCAATATACGAATGATTCTAGCTCTAGTGACCGTACGATGTCCATCCAACGGCCGTAGTGCTTCTTCAACCTCTGGTCTTCTTGCTCCAGCCGCCCAAACCAGCGCCAGTCGTGACGCGTGCTCCTGCCTCCCGTGGCTGGCTGTGATGCCACGGAAGCCTCACCGCCCCTACTACTCCCACCGCTGGCCAGGCCATCCCTCTACTCACACACACCCCCTGCTATTCTGCGGAGACGGCAGCCTCACACCGCAGCCAAACCAGTGAACCCTCGTACTCCTCTCTGCGTGGGCATCCACTGCCGCGTGTTCCCTGGCTCCACGTTGTCCCCTTCCTAGGCCTCGCCGTCGTCCACCGCCTTGGTGCTCTCGGCGCGGTGTGGTCAATGTGGTAAATGAATGACTTCCATCGAAAGAGTACTGTACGTGGAGAGGCTGACAGCTGGGTCCACGGCAGCCGCAAGGAAGTGCCTCCTTATTACACAGAAAATAATTATTCCTGCACCTAACAGCGGGGACCCACCAGACGGGCCACCGTGTTTCACAAAAAAACGTTTCCCCCCTGACTGCTGGGACCCACCAGCTACATCTTCGCACGCAAGGAAGTGCATCCGGGCAAAAAAACGAGTCGCCCACTGACTGTTGGGACCCACCAGCTATATCTCCGCATGCAAGGAAGGGCCTGACAGTCGGGACCCACCTGTTCGAAGCGTACGTAGCGTTGTCATTCTGGTCGCGAACGTGTACGTACATACTGGTCGATGTAGAGCATGCACGTGTCGTAGTAGAGGCGCGCATGTAGCATGTACACGTAGGTACAGCGGCTAGTGTGCAAGAAAGAAAATACGTCCACGAACGTACATACGGGCGGGGTCTCGAACGCCTACTCGCGTATACGTACGGCCAGGGCTCATGTACATGGCTGGGTTGGAATGGAGAAACAGCATCATCGTCGTGTTCATGGGGAGCCAATCAGCTGGGTCAGAACGGAATGTGTCGTCGTGTTCATCGGGAGAGCTTGGACGGAACAGCCGATGGAAACGAGGCCTGGTGTACCGCAGAACGGAGGAAACGGCCTTGTGTTCGACCGGCCACGGTCGAAACAGCATCCTGTTCATCGGGAGGAATCTGGCGTACCACAAAACAGAGGAAACGGGCCTCCTACAGTCTAAAAGGGGGTCCTGTTCATCGGGAGGGTGTGGCGTACCGCCAAACAGAGGAAACGGACTTGTGTTGGAGCGCTACGGTCGAAACAGGGGTCCTGTTCATCGGGAGGGGTGTGGCGTACCGCAAAACGGGACTCCACGGGATACTGTTCATCTCCACCGTCGACCCCCTCCAGCCTCCACAGGCTACTGTTCATCCACCATCGACCTCCTCCAGCCTCCAACTGTGACTGTTCATCCATGGGCTCCTGTTCATCCAGCCTCCACCATGCGCTACTCCACTGGCTACTGTTCAACCAGCCCTCTCCACGGGCTCCTGTTTAACCACCCCTCCACGGGCTACTGTTCATCCAGCCCTCCACCGTCTAGTGTTCATCCAGCCCTCCACGGGGTGGTCCTGTTCATCCATCCCTCTACGGGGTCCTGTTCATCCAGCCCCAACCGGCTCGATCGATTGGGGTCCTGTTCATCTAGAGGCAACACCACAGGGTCCTGTTTATCCACCCCCACTGGGAACTGTTCATCCAACCCCCCCCCCCCAGCAATGCTCACTATTCATCCAGAGGTAGCATCGATCGGCCTCAGTTAGTAGCAGTAGCGAAGGAATCGCTCGATCGGGTTCAGTTAATAGCCATCGATCGATCGCTCGGGTTCAGTAACGCGTAGCCTGCGGTGCAATCGCTCGGGTTCCGTTATAGCCCAACGCCCGCACCCACGCGCGTGCGTGTACAAGAGAAACGCGCATCGCTTGGCCCTGACCACCCACCGTAACCGGGAACACCCCGATATTTCCCTCGCACTCGCTTCTACCACGGTTTTTTCCGTCATGGACGGCCCAAAGAATGTCATGCAGTTGCGTCTCCGGCCCGCCCAGGGCGAAAAGCCCATTTTCTATCATGATTTTTTGTCATAGAAGTAGGAGCCCACCACATCTATGATGATACTGGGTTTTGTCACAATTATCGTCATAGAAGTGTCATAAGTATGACAGAAAAAAATATCGTTCGGCCCAAAATGTCATAGATGTGTCTTTTTTTTGTAGTGATGGTATGTTGATTATGCTAATTACATTGTTACTAAATTTATACCACCTAGTTTCACATACCAGCAAAAGAAAAAGTTCTTCTATGATTTAAGACATTACTTTTGGGGTGACCCACACCTTTATAAAGAAGGAGTAGATGGTGTTATTAGACGTTGTGTACCTGAGCATGAACATGAATAGATCCTACACAAGTGTCACTCTGAGGCTTATGGAGGACACCATGCTGGAGATAGAACTGCACATAAGGTATTGCAATCCGGGTTTTATTGGCCTACTCTCTTCAAGGATGCCCGTAAGATTGTTTTGTCTTGTGATGAATGTCAAAGAATTGGTAATATTAGTAGACATCAAGAAATGCCTATGAATTACTCACTTGTTATTGAACCATTTGATGTTTGGGGCTTTGATTATATGGGACCATTTCCTTCCTCCAATGGGTATACACATATTTTAGTTGTTGTTGATTATGTTACTAAGTGGGTAGAAGCTATTTCAACTAGTAGTGTTGATCATAACACCTCTATTAAGATGCTTAAAGAAGTTATTTTTCCGAGGTTTGGGGTCCCTAGATATTTAATGAGTGATAGTGGTTCACATTTTATTCATGGTGCTTTTCGTAAGATGCTTGCTAAGTATGATGTTAATCATAGAATTGCATCTCCATATCATCCACAGTCTAGTGGTCAAGTAGAACTGAGTAATAGAGATCTTAAATTAATTTTGCAAAAGACTGTTAATAGATATAGAAAGAATTGGTCCAAGAAACTTGATGATGCATTATGGGCTTATAAAACTACATATAAAAATCCTATGGGTATGTCTCCGTATAAAATGGTTTATGGAAAAGCATGTCACTTACCTCTCGAACTAGAACATAAGGCATATTGGGCCATTAAAGTGCTCAATTATGATTTCAAACTTGCCGGTGAGAAGAGGCTTTTTGACATTAGCTCACTTGATGAATGGAGAACCCAAGCCTATGAGAATGCCAAACTGTTTAAAGAAAAAGTTAAAAGATGGCATGACAAAAGGATACAAAAACGTGAGTTTAATGTAGGTGATTATGTATTGTTATACAACTCTTGTTTAAGATTTTTCGCAGGCAAACTCCTCTCAAAATGGGAAGGTCCTTACGTCATCGAGGAGGCCTATCGTTTCGGTGCCATAAAAATCAACAACTTTAAAAGCACAAATTCGAGGGTGGTGAACAGTCAAAGAATCAAACATTATATCTCAAATAATCCCATAAATGTTGAAACTAATGTTATTGAAACCGTAACCCTAGAGGAATACATAAGGGACACTTTCCAGAGCATTTCAGACTCCGAAAAGGAATAGGTACGAGGTACGGTAAGTAAACCGACTCCAAAACAGTTCTAATAGCAATTTTTCTCCGTTTTGGAATATTTAAGAAAATAGGAAAATAAGAAGCAGTCCGGGAAGGACACGAGGCTTCCACGAGGGTGGAGGGCGCTGTGACGCCCGGATAGTTACGCTACAGTAACCCTCCGCTAATGACGCCACGTCACCATGATTACTGTTGTTAATCTTGCGATGATTCAAATCCCGTTCAAATTTCAAATTTAAAATCAAGACAAACAATTAAAGTTTTCAAAAAGTAAAACTGAAATGTCCGGGTTGTGTCAAATAAATCACAAGTAGTAATGGTGGAGAAACCACATGTTTAATAAAATATTTAAATGCTCTAAATTAAGTAAAACAACAACTAGAACAATTAATTAAATACCTTTTTAAGATATAAGGTTACAAACTATTTTTTTAGTTAAATGCCTAACTAGTATTGGCAGTGGTATAACTAGTAGTACTACATCAGGTGCTATTTTTATAATGAACAAATCTAAAATGTGTAGTAAATAAAATAGCAAAACTAATTAAACAGGAAAAGTAAACAAAAAGAAAAAAAGGAAAACAAAGGGGCAAACCCCTCGGCCCAACTGGGCCACGGCCCAGCAGGCCACCAGGCCGCCAGGCCGGCCCACCCCACCTCCCATAACCCCCTCTCTACCCTGTGACCTAACCCTCGTCGCCCCACTCCCCCCCCCCCCCGCACGATCCCCTAGCTCCTCCCCTCGATTGGATCTAGATCGGGGCAGCAGGCCCCCAACGCCATCGCCTCTCCCCTTCGCCCCCATCGATCCACATCAGGACCGAACCGCCGCCGACGCCGCCCTGGCTCCGTGCTCGAGCCCCGCGCCGCCCGGCGCCCCTGCTGCGGTGGCCGAGCCACCCGCCGGCGACGAACCCCCTCCCTCACGCCCGTGCCACGGCCTCTTCATCACCGCACCCCGCCACCGCCCGTCGCCTCGTCCTCCTCGTCTCCTCCTCGCCGACAACGCGTCCTCGTCCTCCTCCCCAAAGGCTCCACCGAGCCTCGCCGCCCCCCTGCTCAGCAACGCTGGTGAGGACCCCGGTCCTCCTCCCCGTGCCCTCACTCCGGCGCTCGCCCGCGCCACCACACCATCTGCTCCGCGCGTCGCTATGCCCGACCATGACCGCGCCCCGCGCCTCCCACTCGCCCTGCTGCTTGCTGCCGGGAGCCGCTGAACTGCTCGTCGCGCTCGCCGCCCTTGCTCTGCGGCCTCGCCCCCTTGCTCCCGCTCCGCCGCAGCCGCTGCCTGCCGCTGCTCCGGCCGGCGAGCCTCGCCGTGGCTGGCCTGGGTCAGTGCCCAGTCGGGCTAGCGCCCGCGCCTGGGGCCAGCACCGTGCACCCGCATCGTTCGGGCGATGCCCGAAACCCGCATGCCCAACACCCGCAAGCCTCCCCCAGAGCCAATGACAGGTGGGCCTAGCCCAGAACGTTATTTAAAAAAAGAGGTTTAAAAGAAATAATAATAAAATATAATAAATAAATAAATAAATAGATTAGTAATTAATTAATTAATTAATAAGTTAATTAATCCTGCTTAACTAATCTAACTAAAATGAATTAACCTAATCACTTAGTTAGTCTAACCAACAGGTTTAGTTAGTCTGAGACGATGACAAATGGGGCCCACGCATCAGTTTGACCAAGTCAACTGACTGCTGACTGCTGACATCACCCTGATGTCATGCTGCCATCATAATGGCATTTCCAAATTAATTTAATTATGTTAATCCCAAAAATGATTAAAAACTTTGAAAATTAATATAAATTAAACCGTAGCTCGGATGAAAAAACTTTGTATATGAAAGTTGCTCAGAACGACGAGATGAAGCCGGATACGCAAGCCGTTCGTCTGCCACGCATCCCTAGCATAGCGAACACACAACTTTCCCCTCTGGTTCGTTTCTCCAAAAACGCGAAACACCGGGGATAATTTCCCGGAAGTTTCCCCCCTTCACCGGTACCACCTCGTACCGCGTTAGGGCACACCTAGCATCACGCTTTGTCATGTCATGCATCATCATGCAATTGTTTGCATTATATTTAATGTTTCTTCCCCCTCTTCTCTCGCTAGACACCGAGACCGACGCCGCTGCTACCCAGTACGACTACGGTGTTGACGACCACTCTCTCTTGCCAGAGCAACCAGGCAAGCCCCCCCTTTGATCACCAGATATCGCCTACTCTTCTCTATACTGCTTGCATTAGAGTAGTGTAGCATGTTACTGCTTTCCGTTAATCCTATTCTGATGCATAGCCTGTCCTTGCTACTACTGTTGTTACCTTACCTGCAATCCTAATGCTTAGTATAGGATGCTAGTGTTCCATCAGTGGCCCTACACTCTTGTCCGTCTGCCATGCTATACTACTGGGCCGTGATCACTTCGGGAGGTGATCACGGGCATATACTATATACTTTACACTGTTACATTACCTGTGATACTGTTCGGAGATGGGGGCTGAAGGGGCAGGTGGCTCCATCCCGGTAGAGGTGGGCCTGGGTTCCCGACGGCCCCCGACTGTTACTTTGAGGCGGAGCGACAGGGCAGGTTGAGACCACCTAGGAGAGAGGTGGGCCTAGCCCTGGTCGGCGTTCGCGGATACTTCAAAACACGTTTAACGAGATCTTGGTATTTGATCTGAGTCTGGCTACTGGCCTATACGCACTAACCATCTACGCGGGGACAGTTATGGGCACTCGACGTCGTGGTATCAGCCGAAGCACTTCGTGACGCCAGCGACTGAGCGGCGCGCGCCGGGTTGGACCGCGTAACGCACTTCCTTTGTAAAGGGAGGTTGCTAGGTCTGCTCTCTGGCCGCGTACGCAACGTGCAGGTGTGCAATGGGCGATGGGCCCAGACCCCTGCGCATAGGATTTAGACCGGCGTGCTGACCTCTCTGTTGTGCCTAGGTAGGGCTGTGACGTGTTGATCTTCCGAGGCCGGGCATGACCCAGGAAAGTGTGTCCGGCCAAATGGGATCGAGCGTGTTGGGTTATGTGGTGCACCCCTGCAGGGAAGTTAATCTATTCGAATAGCCGTGATCTTCGGTAACAGGACGACTTGGAGTTGTACCTTGACCTTATGACAACTAGAACCGGATACTTAATAAAACACACCCTTCCAAGTGCCAGATACAACCGGTGATCGCTCTCTCACAGGGCGACGAGGGAGGATCATCGGTTAGGATTATGCTATGCGATGCTACTTGGAGGACTTCAGTCTACTCTCTTCTACATGCTGCAAGACGGAGGCTGCCAGAAGCATAGTCTTCGAAAGGACTAGCTATCCCCCTCTTATTCCGGCATTCTGCAGTTCAGTCCACATATGATAGCCTTATTCCATTTGATACCAATGCATACATATGTAGTGTAGCTCCTTGCTTGCGAGTACTTTGGATGAGTACTCACGGTTGCTTTCTCCCTCTTTTCCCCCTATCCCTTCTACCTGGTTGTCGCAACCAGATGTTGGAGCCCAGGAGCCAGACGCCACCGTCGACGATGACTCCTACTACACCGGAGGTGCCTACTACTACGTGCAGCCCGCTGACGACGACCAGGAGTAGTTTAGGAGGATCCCAGGCAGGAGGCCTGCGCCTCTTTCGATCTGTATCCCAGTTTGTGCTAGCCTTCTTAAGGCAAACTTGTTTAACTTATGTCTGTACTCAGATATTGTTGCTTCCACTGACTCGTCTATGATCGAGCTCTTGTATTCGAGCCTTCAAGGCCCCTGGCTTGTAATATGATGCTTGTATGACTTATTTTATTTGTAGAGTTGTGTTGTGATATCTTCCCGTGAGTCCCTGATCTTGATCGTACACGTTTGCGTGTATGATTAGTGTACGGTTGAATCGGGGGCGTCACAAGTTGGTATCAGAGCCGACTTCCTGTAGGAATCCCCCTTTCAAATTCCTTGGCCGAAGTCGAGTCTAGTCATTGAAAAACTTTTACTAACATGGCTGTCTGTCTTACGGGCACACGTTGCCATTGGGTGGTAGTAGGATCTTTTACTCCTTGACTATAGTCTGGGACTCCGATCTCTCTTCTATTCGGGTTAAATGAATTTTGCTAAATCTAACATTAGGATCTCGTTATCACTTTCACCCGGAGAGCCCCTTATTACTGATGATCGTCTGCTGCACGTGAAGACCCTGAAGATACTCTTCGTTGTTAACCCGAGAACTTGTGTTCATCGCGTTTGCAATTCCCCTCCCACCGTCAGCCTTATGGGTAACTACTTGCAGTTGTTATTCTTACATTCATCCCCAGTTGGTCTTGTTATTACAAGATACCTCGAAATACTCGTCGTTGTTTCGATAATCCTTTGAGCTTATTGCCTTGCTGTTCTTTGTCACCTGAATACCCCTATGGATAATTCTCGCACTTATCAAGTATCCGCTCATCCCCCAGTTGTTCATGTGTTTCACAATGGTCTTCAAAATAATATTCGATCCTCCAAAAATCCTTAGCAGCTTATTGCTCTGCAATACTTGTCTGCTTGCATTATGGATGCTTTCCATATGTCTTTGCAATATTTGTTAGTATCCTTAGACACCGTCATTTTGATCCTATTGATTCAACATGAGTGCGAATGCACGCAATCATCAGTTGATCCTTCTAATTTATCTTTCCGGCTCAGACGTCATTTTAAACATGAGCTGGTTCTCTACTAATCCAATTGCCGTCGATTGTACCCTTAAGGCTATTCAACTTATCCATCCCTAATCAGAACATTGCTTCTGATCCCTTGATTTGAAAATCATAATTCCTTTGCATTTGAGCTCGGGATTAGTCAGTTATTTCTATAATCTGATCCCCTTGCATCCTTTCTTCAACTGATTGTGTGCCGATGCTCACATCAGCTCCGCTATGGACCGTCAGACCCTTTATTGGATTATTATTCGACAGTGTCCTCATTATTCAATAACCTCGTGATCCTTTCCTCTGATACATAATGCTTTTGGTAAATTGTATCCTCTGTTTTCTCAACCATGCTCTGTTTTCGAGCTGGTGATAATTACGATTGAAGCTTGTGGTATATGTTTCCATGATACCCTGATGGGTTGAACCTATGCCTTTCTCAATCTGTCTGAACCCAAAAGTTTTCACGGGTCATACTCCTCTGATAATTCACCAGGTAGGTTTTGACACTGAAATCAGTTTTATCTAGAGCAGTGAATGAAAGGTTATGCATTGAAGAAGTGGGAGTCGACCTTGAACTTGTGTTCATGCCCATGGACACGATGTATATCCTATCATGGAAGCTTCTTCTAATAATAACTATCCTCCTTGATATAATATCATTTGATATCTGTGAATTGATCCTTGCAATCGTGGTTCCGACCATATGTTCTTCTTTGACCCCATTTCTCGGGCAAGTTTAAGCACTTGTCTTGTGTGGACCAATACACCAGCCCAACCTTTACTTTGATCTACCGTCGAGTATTATACCCTGGTATCTCGGGAATATCATGGGACATCATAACTTCTTATGGTTCTTCATAAACTAGTATCACTCGCTGGATCCAATTGTTCCTAGGTTCTGGGTTGTCGTCAACCGAGAACACCGAATAGTGAATCAAGTCCGCACTCTGATTCAATAACTCTTAAGTAAATGTTGTTGCTTACGAGTTAATAATCATTTAAGTCATTCCTAGCCTGATCGGCTATATCATCATTGTGCTAAATTTTAACTGTGCTACCTGGTCCTTCTTCACGGAGCACAATTCTCGATGATGAGCTAAGATTACGTCGATTTTCCTCATCATATCACTTCTCCCTAAACAGCAAACTTGATTTCGAGTTTGTGTCATACCCATGGTTCCAATAACCATTCTCTTCATCATCCCTTTCACTTGATGTCATCACCGATCGATTACATCTTCGTGGAGCCTCTCGACTAAATTTGTCGTGGTCATCAAACAACATTTTGATTCCTTCCAGAATATCAACCAAATGGATGATGCCATGTAACCATCCTCGTTCCTCGATGATTTGTGTTATCACCGACAACATTATTGCTTTCCCTCCAACACAAACTTGTTCGTGTTTTGAGTTATACCTGGAGACCCGTGCTATCCAGCAATTATTCTTCGATACCTTGGAGTATTACCATCTTTTATGTCAAGAATGTCGTGAGAATTTCACCACCTCCTAAGAATTCTTGATACAGGTAATACTTATCACCATCACCATTATTTCTTGGTCCCCGTGTTGGATCTAACCGGGATACCAACAGGTGAACGGTGTTGTTTGGATTCTGCCCTTCAAGCAACCCTATTGCCTTGAAGTTAATGGTCGGACGTTCATTCTTAGACTATTGATCATTGAATCACCATTCTAACATTTGATCATGCTACCTAAGGCCATACTTTGGGCACCCTTTTCAACTAATGTTTAATTGTGTATGTTTTTCCTTGAGCATACATCATTATATCATTTGATCCGACAAATGTTATCTCCTTGTTCACATAACTGTGGAAATCCATCTTTTTGGATACCTCGTTGAATTATTGCCGAGTCCATCAGCCACCTCCTCATCCTCTCCTTGGCTTAATGATGAATCCCTTCGTGTATCCAGAGTCTGACCTTTGATTGAAGACCATGTCAATGCTATCTCGAAGCATGTCTGTGGTACTCCAATTTTCAATAAGAACATTTGAAGCACAAAGCTACATTTTCTTTATCAGTTATCCAAACACCGTCGTATGGGTAATGGCATGTAATTTCTCTTCCCTTTCCTAAAGGGTTTTCTATGTTATATCCCGTATGGATATCTTGCTCTGCTTGCCCTTGGGGAGGATATACCCTTGAAATATGTGTTTAAACACATTTTCCTTTCCATTGTTCTATTTAATCTGATAATCCTATTTTTCCTTTCCATTGGTTGCTTTAACGTTTCTTGAGGTCTAAGTAATCTAAGCAGTATTATTCTCCTGCTTATGTAAACACCTCGGTGTACAACTCTGTCAGCAAGACCCTATTACCATCGTTGATGACATTTCGGTAACCATGATGGACGAGAACTTTGCCTATTGGTCCGCCTTGTTCAACAAGCAGGAAAATGGTTCTCTTCGTCCCTCGCCCTTGGTATCGACGTCGTTGTCGACATAATCGACAGGCTACCCTCTGACATGCCTTTCTTGCATGATCATGCAAGACGTCTCCGCCCTTCCCATTTTTAACCCACGTGATGGGTCCATAATCCACAGTTCCACATGATCAAAACCTGACTCTCCTGTATAACCCTGTTTATAATGGTTATTCCCCACGCTTGGCTTCGTATTTAATTCATGGGTCACCTTCCTAGTGCTCTATTCTGGTATTAGACGCAATACTTACTCTCGCTACTCTGAACCCCTTTCTCACTCAGGTTCAGACTTCGAGCAACTATCTATCTTCTTGAAACTTCTTATTGTACCTTCGAACTTTACTCTCAATGTGTTTTAATTGTTCAACTCGAGAGGCACTCGTATGATCATTCATGGGTTAACCCCAGATTTTACCGTTATAGCATTCTGTCGTTGCCAATCTGCCCCGTTACCTATTCGTAATAACGATGGAATCCCCGAAGAAAGGATGAAGACTTCATAATGATGACCTAAAGCAGTGGAATGAAGACATCAATGTAATGGATTGACCTGTTCAAGAAAAGGAACCAACACCGAGGAGATTCATTAGAATTACCTAACCAGACCCTTTCCCCCTTACTCCCGGTCCTAAATCTCGGGACGAGATTTCTTGTAGTGGAGGAGAATTGTGATGCCCGGATAGTTACGCTACAGTAACCCTCCGCTAATGACGCCACGTCACCAAGATTACTGTTGTTAATCTTGCGATGATTCAAATCCCGTTCAAATTTCAAATTTAAAATCAAGACAAACAATTAAAGTTTTCAAAAACTAAAACTAAAATGTCCGGGTTGTGTCAAATAAATCGCAAGTAGTAATGGTGGAGAAACCACATGTTTAATAAAATATTTAAATGATCTAAATTAACTAAAACAACAACTAGAACAATTAATTAAATACCTTTTTAAGATATAAGGTTACACACTATTTTTTTAGTTAAATGCCTAACTAGTATTGGCAGTGGTATAACTAGTAGTACTAGCTTAGGTGCTGTTTTTATAATGAACAAATCTAAAATGTGTAGTAAATAAAATAGCAAAACTAATTAAACAGGAAAAGTAAACAAAAGGAAAAAAAGGAAAACAAAGGGGCAAACCCCCCGGCCCAACTGGGCCATGGCCCAGCAGGCCACCAGGCCGCCAGGCCGGCCCACCCCACCTCCCATAACCCCCTCTCTACCCTCTGACCTAACCCTCGTCGCCCCACTCCCCCCCGCACGATCCCCTCGCTCCTCCCCCCGATTGGATCTAGATCGGGGCAGCAGGCCCCCAACGCCATCGCCTCTCCCCTTCGCCCCCATCGATCCACATCAGGACCGAACCGCCGCCGACGCCGCCCTGGCTCCGTGCTCGAGCCCCGCGCCGCCCGGCGCCCCTGCTGCGGTGGCCGAGCCACCCGCCGGCGACGAACCCCCTCCCTCATGCCCGTGCCACGGCCTCTTCATCACCGCACCCCGCCACCGCCCGTCGCCTCGTCCTCCTCGTCTCCTCCTCGCCGACGACGCGTCCTCATCCTCCTCCCCAAAGGCTCCACCGAGCCTCGCCGCCCCCCTGCTCAGCAACGCTGGTGAGGACCCCGGTCCTCCTCCCCGTGCCCTCATTCCGGCGCTCGCCCGCGCCACCACACCATCTGCTCCGCGCGTCGCTATGCCCGGCCATGACCGCGCCCCGCGCCTCCCACTCGCACCGCCACTTGCTGTCGGGAGCCGCTGAACTGCGCATCGCGCTCGCCGCTCTTGCTCTGCGGCCTCGCCCCCTTGCTCCCGCTCCACCGCAGCGCTGCCTGCCACTGCTCCGGCCGGCGAGCCTCGCCGTGTCTGGCCTGGGTCAGTGCCTAGTCGGGCTAGCGCCCGCGCCTGGGGCTAGCACCATGCACCCGCATCGTTTGGGCGATGCCCGAAACCCGCATGCCCAACACCCGCAAGCCTCCCCCAGAGCCAATGACAGGTGGGCCTAGCCAAGAATGTTATTTAAAAAAAGAGGTTTAAAAGAAATAATAATAAAATATAATAAATAAATAAATAGATTAGTAATTAATTAATTAATTAATAAGTTAATTAAGTTAATTAAGCTAATTAAGTTAATTAATCCTGCTTAACTAATCTAACTAAAATGAATTAACCTAATCACTTAGTTAGTCTAACCAACAGGTTTAGTTAGTCTGAGACGATGACAAATGGGGCCCACGCGTCAGTTTGACCAAGTCAACTGACTGTTGACTGCTGACATCACCCTGATGTCATGCTGCCATCATAATGGCATTTCCAAATTAATTTAATTTTGTTAATCCCAAAAATGATTAAAAACTTTGAAAATTAATATAAATTAAACCGTAGCTCGGATGAAAAAACTTTGTATATGAAAGTTGCTCAGAACGACGAGATGAAGCCGGATACGCAACCTGTTCGTCCGCCACGCATCCCTAGCATAGCGAACACGCAACTTTCCCCCTCCGATTCGTTTGTCCGAAAACGCGAAACACCGGGGATAATTTCACGGAAGTTTCCCCCCTTCACCGGTACCACCTCGTACCGCGTTAGGGCACACCTAGCATCACGCTTTGTCATGTCATGCATAGCCATGCAATTGTTTGCATTACATTTATTGTTTCTTCCCCCTCTTCTCTCGCTAGACACCGAGACCGACGCCGCTGCTACCCAGTACGACTACGGTGTTGACGACCACTCTCTCTTGCCAGAGCAACCAGGCAAGCCCCCCCTTTTGATCACCAGATATCGCCTACTCTTCTCTATACTGCTTGCATTAGAGTAGTGAAGCATGTTACTGCTTTTCGTTATTCCTATCCTGATGCATAGCCTGTCCTTGCTACTACTGTTGTTACCATTACATGCTATCCTACTGCTTAGTATAGGATGCTAGTGTTCCATCTGTGGCCCTACACTCTTGTCCGTCTGCCATGCTATACTACTGGGCCGTGATCACTTCGGGAGGTGATCACGGGCATATACAATATACTTTACACAGTTACATTACCTGTGATACTGTTCGGAGATGGGGGCTGAAGGGGCAGGTGGCTCCATCCCGGTAGAGGTGGGCCTGGGTTCCCGACGGCCCCCGACTGTTACTTTGAGGCGGAGCGACAGGGCAGGTTGAGACCACCTAGGAGAGAGGTGGGCCTAGCCCTCGTTGGCGTTCGCAGATACTTAACATGTTTAACGAGATCTTGGTATTTGATCTGAGTCTGGCTACTGGCCTATACGCACTAACCATCTACGCGGGGAAAGTTATGGGCACTCGACGTCATGGTATCAGCCGAAGCACTTCGTGACGCCAGCGACTGAGCGGCGCGCGCTGGGTTGGACCGTGTAACGTGACTTCCTTTGAAATGGAGGTTGCCAGGTCTGCTCTCCGGCCGCGTACGCAACATGCAGGTGTGCTATGGGCAATGGGCCCAGACCCCTGTGCGCTTAGGTTTAGACCGGCGTGCTGGCCTCCCTGTTGTGCCTAGGTGGGGCTGCGACGTGTTGGGTTATGTGGCGCAGAAAAGTGTGTCCGGCCAAATGGGATCGAGCGTGTTGGGTTATGTGGTGCACCCCTGCAGGGAAGTTAATCTATTCGAATAGCCGTGATCTTCGGTAACAGGACGACTTGGAGTTGTACCTTGACCTTATGACAACTAGAACCGGATACTTAATAAAACACACCCTTCCAAGTGCCAGATACAACCGGTGATCGCTCTCTCACAGGTCGACGAGGGGAGGATCATCGGTTAGGATTATGCTACGTGATGATACTTGGAGGACTTCAGTCTACTCTCTTCTACATGCTGCAAGACGGAGGCTGCCAGAAGTGTAGTCTTCGAAAGGACTAGCTATCCCCCTCTTATTACGGCATTCTGCAGTTCAGTCCACATATGATAGCCTTATTCCAGTTGATACCAATGCATACATATGTAGTGTAGCTCCTTGCTTGCGGGTACTTTGGATGAGTACTCACGGTTTCTTTCTCCCTCTTTTCCCCCTATCCTTTCTACCTGGTCATCGCAACCAGATGTTGGAGCCCAGGAGCCAGACGCCACCTTCGACAACGACTCCTACTACACCGGAGGTGCCTACTACTACGTGCTACCCGCTGACGATGACTAGGAATAGTTTAGGAGGATCCTAGGCAGGAGGCCTGCGCCTCTTTCGATCTGTACCCCATTTTGTGCTAGCCTTCTTAAGGCAAACTTGTTTAACTTATGTCTGTACTCAGATATTGTTACTTCCGCTGACTCATCTATGATCGAGCTCTTGTATTCGAGCCTTCGAGGCCCCTGGCTTGTAATATGATGCTTGTATGACTTATTCTATTTGTAGAGTTGTGTTGTGATATCTTCCCGTGAGTCCCTGATCTTGATCGTACACATTTGCGTGTATGATTAGTGTACGGTTGAATCGGGGGCGTCACAGGCGCGCCCCCTGCCTCGTGGCACCTCGTGTGCTCTCCGGACTCCATTTTTCTGCATGATACTTCTTTTGGTCGATAAAAATTCATTATATAATCTCCCGAAGGTTTTGACCACCCTACCATGCAAATATCTCGTGTTTTTGTTTCGAGTTGTTTTCTGCCAGGGTTGTCAAGGCCAGGCATCATGTCGTCTCCCTCCTCCTCCAACAATGAGGGCAACAATGCTTGGCTCATGAAGATAGAGCTGGAGAGAGAAGAGCCCGGAGAGATCAACAAGGATCATGGGATCAAGAAGGCCATGGGGGGTCAAGTTCCGGCAGTAGTAGACGAAGACATCCTTCAACCTCATCACAATCTCTTTATCCCGACGGAGATTGAAGCTTTCAAGATGATTGAGTTAGCTCGCATTCAAAACAAGTATCTCACAAGTGAAAATATTTTGTTGAAGGAGCATATCATCGCACTCAAGGGCATTATCCGCAAATTGGAGGACCCCCTACGCTCGATGTGCGACTATCCATCATCACCAACACCTACTTCACCAACAAAGAAGAACTAAGTATCGGGTATGGGCAGTCCCCTTGGCAACTACCAAGCTTGGGGGAGTGCCCCGGTATCATATCACCATCACACTTTTATCTTTACCGTTTTTCTTAGTTCGATCCATTTGGTAATATCTTGATCTAGTAGAATAAAGTTTTAGTATGATCTAGTTTTCAGTTTTGCTTTATGATCCTTCTATGTAATCGAGTCCGTGAGCTATATAATAAATATTAGTGTTGAGTCAAGGGCTTTGCCTTCTTGCTATGATCTTGAGGGAATAAAAATAAAATAGAAGAGAAAGAACAAAAAGAAATAAAGAGATCATATGGATCTTATGGAGAGTAATGACTTCACATATAAAGAGTATGATGAATAAAAGTTGTTGAGAATTGACAAACATTGTTTTGGTCATCGTTGCAATTAATAGGAAGTAATAAAGAAAGAGAGGTTTTCACATATAAATATACTATCTTGGACATCTTTTATGATTGTGAGCACTCATTAAAATATGACATGCTAAAGAGTTGATGTTGGATAAGGAAGACAACTTAATGGGTTATGTTTTCTTACATCCGAAATAAATTATATTGTCATGGATCATCCAACATGTTGAGCTTGCCTTTCCCTCTCATGCTAGCCAAATTCTTTGCGCCAAGTAGAGATACTACTTGTGCTTCCAAATATCCTTAAACCCAGTTTTGCCATAAGAGTCCACCATATCTACATATGGATTGAGTAAGATCCTTCAAGTAAGTTGTCATTGTTGCAAGCAATAAAAATTGCTCTCTAAATATGTATGATTTATTAGTGTGGAGAAAATAAGCTTTATACGATCTTGTGATGTGGAAGAAATAAAAGCGATGGACTGCATAATAAAGGTCCATATCACAAGTGGCAATATAAAGTGACATTCTTTTGCATTAAGAATGTGCACATCCAACCATAAAAGCACATGACAACCTCTACTTCCCTCTGCGAAGGGCCTATCTTTTATTCATGTCTTATACTTCATACAAGAGTCATGGTGATCTTCACCTTTCCTTTTTACATTTTATCCTTCGGCAAGCACAATGTGTTGGAAAGATCCTGATATATATATAGCTAATTGGATGTAAGTATTCATGAACTATTATTGTTGACATTACCCTTGAGGTAAAAGGTTGGGAGGCAAAACCATAAGCCCCTATCTTTCTCTATGTCCGACTAAAACTTCATAACCATAAATATTGCATGAGTGTTAGCAATTGTGAAAGACTAAATGATAGTTGAGTATGTGGACTTGCTGAAAAGCTCTTATATTGACTCTTTCCTATGTTATGATAAATTGCAATTGCTTCAGTGACTTAGATTATAGTTTGTTAGTTTTCAATGAAGTTTGTGATTTATACTTGAAAATGTGATTGAATTGTTACTTTAGCATAAGAAATCATATGACAATATATATATGTTGATGTCCTAAGAATGATCATGATGCCCTCATGTCCGTATTTTATTTTATCGATACCTCTATCTCTAAACATGTGGACATATTTTTTGATCTTGGCTTCCGCTTGAGGACAAGCGAGGTCTAAGCTTGGGGGAGTTGATACGTCCATTTTGCATCATGCTTTATATCGATATTTATTGCATTATGGGTTGCTATTACACAATATGTCACTATACTTATGCCTATTCTCTCTTATTTTACAAGGTTTACATGAAGAGGGAGAATGCCGGCAGCTGGAATTCTAGGCTGGAAGAGGAGCAAATATTAGAGACCTATTCTGCACATCTCCAAAAGTCCTGAAATTTCACGGGAGCACGTTTCAAAATATATAAAAAATATTGGACGAAAAAAGTACCATAGGGGGGCCACCCACCATCCACAAAGGTGGGGGCGCGCCCTAATAATCCCCAAGTGCAAGGAATCATCGTAGCAATTTCCAAAGGTGGAAGTGATAAGTATGGAGTGTCGAACCCACAAGGAGCTAAAGGTAAGATCAATATTCTCTCAAGCCCTATCTGCCAATGATACGACTCTACGTACACCGAACGTTTGCTTCCAACTAGAAACGATAAATAAAACTACATTGTGGGTATGAAGAGGATAACTTTGTATGATATCGGAGAGCTAAAATATAAAAGTAGGTGTTGTTATCATGAAGTTAGAATATTTTACTAAATATTATAAATAGCGAGTGTGGAATAATGGTGGATCGGTGTGCGGAATTGTCCTAGGCAATTGTTAAAAAGACCGGTAATCACTATTGCAGTTTCATATGAGGGAGATGCATAAGCTAACATACTTTCTCTACTTGGATCATATGCACTTATGATTGGAACTCTAGCAAGCATCCGCAACTACTAAAGATCATTAAGGTAAAACCCAACCATAGCATTAAAGCAGCAAGTCCTATTTATTCGCATACGCAACAACCCCCTTACTCGGGTTTGTGTTTCAATCACTCACCAACCCACTATAAGCGAATCATGAACGTATTGCAACACCCTACAACGGGAACCCCTCACGCTAGCGCGACACGGAGGGCACCATAGGACAGCATCAAGGTAAAACATACAACTCATACCAATCTAGATCATCAATAAACCCAAAGACAAAAGATATCTACTCAAAACATCATAGGATGGCAACACATCATTGGATCATAATATGTGGCATAAAGAACCATGTTCAAGTAGGGATTACAGCGGGGTGCGGGAGAGTGGACCGCGTAAAAGAGATGATGATGGTGATGTTTGTCACACCCTAGCTAGTCATGCATTAGAGTGTTGCATCATGTTTACTCTTCATCAGAAACTTGAAATGGGGATGACAGAACCCCCAGTCCCCTCTGAAACCAACTAGGGTTACTAAAATAATTTTTCAATGAACCTGAAATGCCCTTCTAAAATGTCCATCATTTTAGCCTTGGTTCAGAACCTCTGACAAAAGTGGTGCACATTTTTCTAGGCCATCATAGGGTCTTTGAATTAAATCATAGATATCTGAATTTGGGCATTTAAAATAATATAAAATATTTAAATGCTCAAATACCTCCAAACTAAAATGTTTCATGTTGGAAATAATCCAACTATGGACCAGGAGTAGTTTGGTGAATTTTGGAGTTGCCTAGGTATTTTAATTAATTCAACACAGTTGCAGATATATTAAATAAAACAGAAAACAAAAAAGAAAGGGGAAAGACTTACCTGTGCGGCCCAGCCAGCTGGCCGGCCCAGCTAGCAGCCGACCCAGCCCAACACTGTAGCTCCCCGTCGTCTTCCTCCCCACGCCCCGAAGCTGCTGCGTGCTCGCGCGCGCGCGGCCGCGCGGCCACCTCCTGCTTGCCGACGCCCTCCTGGCCGCGTGGACGACGCCCGCAGCCCGTCCCGATCCCCCCTGCTCTCGCTCACTCTCCCCCGTTTCTCCCTCGCTCTCTCTCGCTCTCGGCCGAAGCACACCGTCGCCGCCGTTCGCCGTAGCCACTGTCTCCGGCCACCCCTCGCTCCCCCGAGTAGCTCAGAAGCTCCGCCACAACTCCCTCTTCCTCCCCACCGCTCCACGAGTCCCCGGAAGCCCTGCATCGCCGCCACGTCGCCGTTCCCCTCTTCGGGCTCCGACCACCGTCGCCGACGAATTCGCCGTCTCCAGCGCGTCCCCGAGCCCGCTTCGACGCCCACTGCAACCGCGGTGAGCTACGCCACCGTTTCCCCCTCTTCTCCCCCTCGATCCCTCACCGTAGCTTCATCTCCACCACGGCCGAACCTCCGCCGTCGCCGAGCTCGCCGTCGACGCAGCTCCGGTGACCATTTGGTCACCCCGGCGAGTCCAACGCGTTCACAGAACCCAGTAGAGCATCCCTAGCGCCTCACTTTGCTCGACTTCGAGCTCCAGCACCACTCCCGTGCACGACCGAACCCCGGCGGCCGCAGCCGAGCTCACCGCCGTCAACTCCGGCCACCCCGACCCCAACGGACTCCGCCAAGAGCCGCGGGTCGTCCTCAGCTTCACTCCGGTGATCTCCGCGGTCCATTTGGTGGCCGAAACGACCAAAACCACTATCGCCGCCGCACTGTTGGTCGCCGCCGGCCAGAACTCCGGCGAGCTGACGTGGCCTAGTTAATTAGCCACTAAACCACCACCTACAGACGCTGACAAGTGGGCCCAGGGCTTAGTCAAAGCTAACCAGCCCGGGGTCAACGCGGGATTAGCCCCTGTGACACTGACGTGTGGACCCCACACGTCAGGTTTGACCCGAGCCAGCTCTGTTGACCTGCTGATGTCACTGTGATGTCAGGCTGACGCAGTAAATGATATTTCTGGATTTAAATTAAATCAGGAAATTCCAGAATATTATTTAAACTTCAAAAATTCATAACTTTTATTCTGTAACTCCAAATTGGACAAATTATATATGAAAAATGATCAGAAAAATCCAATCTATCCATCTGTACTATTTTCATGCATGACCAAACAAGTTAAATTGATGTTTTAATCAGAACAAGGAAAGGCACTTTAAAAGGCCATATTTGAATTTGAAATTTGAATCTTTGATTCAAATTTGCTCAAACACTTCTGGCTTTAGTTGCATTAGCCCAACACACTCATATTGCCATGTTTCATGCATGCATCATATTGTTGCACATTGTTTGGTGATGCCTGTGTATCGTTATCCTTTGCGACAGGATCTGTCCCCGAGGAGTACCGTGATTACCCTAACGAAGAATCGTATCCGTGCAACGAACCATCAGGCAAGCAACCAACCATTTGATCATATCGATACAATCCCATGTTCTCGCTCCTGCTCTCTTTTACTGCATTAAGACAACGCGATTCAAACTGCTGTGTGCTGCGGTAGTTGAACCCATTTCCTCTGCATGACCTGTCATTGCCACAGTAACTAGATGAAACCCACTAGCATGTGTAGGAGTTGATTGAGCCATATGTATGTGTTGTTCCTACCTTGCTATGCCTGCTATGCTTAGAGTTGTGTCAGGTCTGGTTCATCTGGGTGATGGGCTAGAGTGAAATGATTATGTCGGTAATAAGAGTGGTGTGGTGAACACGATTTGGTAAAGGTATCGATGAGAGGCCATGTAGGAGTACATGGTGGGTTGTTTCATTGAAGCCGACCTTAAGCACTGAGATCTGTATGTGTGATTTAAGATACAGCTACTACCATGCATTGGGCCCTGAAATATGACCCCGCTCGACTTCTTAATCACCCTAGCTCTCTGTCCAGGAGTTGCAAGTAGTTTCTGGTGTTTGTAGCCTACTGGAGGCCGTGGACAGCGCTGACCGTAGGGGTGGGCTGTGATGCGGTAGGTACGTGGCCGGGTGTACCGAATACCCGTTAGGTATCTCGGGAACCCTGTTCACATCGTTCGGGGCCGTATGGGAAACCTCGGCCGGACTCCCTGCGGATGGAACCTGAATAGGCGATAAACCTGGACTAGAGGCTTAAGTGTTTAGGTAGGTCGTGGTCTACACCCACGTCGGCTTTCGCTTGAAGTCTGCCGAGCACATGTCGTGTGCAGACGCTAAGTGGTGGAAACATGTATGAAGAAGTACACCCCTGCAGGGTTAACATGATCTATTCGAATAGCCGCGTCCGCGGTAAAGGACTACTTGGTTGCCTATACAGTTCATAGACAAGTAAATGGAAACTGTTAAAAGCCTCAAGATAAGTGTGAGTGCCGAGGATGGCTCTTCCGTAGGAAGACGGAGGTGGATCCTCGGTAGTGTATTGAAGTGGTGAATAGTGGACTCGTGTGCGCAAAACTATTTCAATTGGAGTATCGTAGGATAGTCTAGCCAAGAGTCAAAGCTGGCTTGCTGCAATAACTCCACCAACCCTTTTGATACTATGCATGTATGTAGGATCTGATGTAAGTCTTGCTGAGTACCTTTGTACTCATGTTGCTATAATCTACATTTTTACAGAAGACGCTGCAACCCCTTCTGATGGGTTCTATGTAGACGTTGACATCAACGAGTAGGCTAAAGACCCAGGTGGTGACCCTGAGCTTGTGAAGGACCACATAGTATAGCCAGGCTTTCCAAGCCTCTTTTATTTTACTAGTTGTCTGTACTCAGACAAGTTACTTCCGCTGTTGGCTTGTATGATTGTATAACTTGTATGTTGGGTCGTGAGACCCGTAACTTTGTGTGTATATTATGTATGGCTCCCTGAGCCTTAAATAAAGTACTTGTGTCATAGAGTCATGTTGTGATGCTTCGTTGTATTTACACATATCGAGCATATTGTGTGTATGATTGAAATGCTTGGTATGTGTGGGATCTGACTATCTAGTTGTTTATCTTTAGTAGCCTCTCTTACCGGGAAATGTCTCCTAGTGTTACCGCTGAGCCATGGTAGCTTGCTACTGCTCTGGAACACTTAGGCTGGCCGGCATGTGTCCTTCTTCGTTCCTGTGTCTGTCCCTTCGGGGAAATGTCACGCTTTGAGTACCGGAGTCCTGTTAGCCCGCTACAGCCCGGTTTACCGGAGTCCTGCTAGCCCAGTGCTACAGCCCGGACCCACTTGCTGATGACCGACACGTTCGAAGCTGGGTCATGGATGCCTGTCCCTGTAAGTCTGTGCCACTTTGGGTTTACGACTAGTCATGTCAGCCCGGGCTCTTTATCATATGGATGCTAGCGACACTATCATATACGTGAGCCAAAAGGCGCAAACGGTCCCGGGAAAAGGGTAAGACGACACCCGTGGGGATACCGTGCGTGAGGCCGCAAAGTGATATGAGGTGTTACCAGCTAGATCGATGTGACATCGAGTCGGGGTCCTGACAGCGTTGGCATCAGAGCCGGACTGCCTGTAGGTTCTCTAAGCCAAACTGGTCGATGTTGAGTCTAGAAATTCTTTAGTTATATGTAGGGGAATTGTTTGTGGGTTGGAACGTAAGGCTCTTTTTACTCCTTATACCTTATGACATTCTGATCTGAGTCAGTCCATTCTTCCACCGGGGGTTAAGGAATTAGGATCTGTTCTCTCTATCAGGATCACGTGTTACTAATCAGTAGTACCTTATAAGTTTGATGGTTATCAGCCTAGTTCAGTTCTACTACCACATTATGTTGTAGGAATGGTTTCAAGACTTGATATGATGATGTTGAGTGTGTACGAAATCCTTTGTCAAATGTCTCAATATCCTTTTTGAGCATTTACAGCTGTTATGCTGCCGAAATTTTGCTAGAAATTCTAATGCCTTTGCATTATGATTATGCTTTCAGATGGCCACTCGCGACCTCAATCAAGTGGTTCGCCTGACTCGATGCCTAGATGTACCCGGCCATACTGCTAAGTTGGTCAGGGTAATGACTGAGGCTGGATACCGCTGGTATCCTGAGTACACGGTCGAAGAGCAATTCCGAGACTTTAATCAAAGCCAGTATCTCTGCACTGTCAGGATATTTCCATCTTATCCTGGATCCACTGAGCCTCTTCACTGCTCCTATGGACTCGGGGTTACTATCGAGATGGCTGTGCAGGATGCCGCCTACTCTATGATGACCATTATGCGAGTCAGATCTGGTCTATTTCGGGACTCTGATTTCCGGTATATGCCAGGATCACTTCCGGGAGCACAAGGGTATCTCCAGGCTATCTATGCTGACTCCACTCAGGAGGATTCACGGACTCGCACCACTGCTGAGATGCTCGAGGATAAGGACCGTGAAAATCGGGCCTTAAGGTTAGAGCTCTTCAATACCCGTGCTGACCACTGGGCCACTTTGACTCGGTTCGCACCGGCGGTGCAAGCTGGATATTCAGATATGCGCGATCTCTATCCTGTGAGATCTGCTCTGCCGGACGTGATGGTTTGGCGTGATGTAGGAGGCATCACCCCACCTCGCGGTCCCCGCAGGCCACCGTTTGTTGGTCCACGACCTCATCCTAGCCCCTATGGTCCACAAGCTCCGCGAGACCGTCTGTTTCCGGATGATCATGTTGAACTTCCAGGCTATGGAGGTGACTTCTACGAGGACTACTACGGATCGGTCTGAGTTAGTAGTAGTATCACTAGTTCGCACTAGCTGTGTCGTCTATTGTCCTGCGTGTCTCGTGGGATATGACCTAGTTTGTACTCTTCCGGAGATGTAGAAAAATAATGTATAGGAGCTTGGAATGCCTCCGATGAGATGTAATCCTCTTTTCACCATATTAGTACTTTGCTTGGCTTGTACTAAACCTTGTATGGTGTGTATGACGATGGAATAAAGAAGCAGTTTCTGTATCTACCATGTCATACGGATGATCATCTTGCATTCCGAGTTATTTCTTACATTATGTATCCTATGTCGGAATTTTATCATTCTGACTAAATCATTGTCTTGTTTACCTAGGATGGTCAACACACGCGCTAATCCTGCTTCCCAAGAGCAGGCCGAAGGCAGTGAAGCCAGGAATGAAAATCTGCCTCATCCTCCTTCACTAGCCGAGGTGATGATGGAAGCTGAGAGAAACAAGCGGGAGACAAACCGTTTGTTGGAGCGTATTGAACAGAACACAGCACACCATCAGAGGGCTAACGTGGTGTCACTCAGTGATTTTATCAAATTGCATCCACCCACGTTCCACCACTCCGTCGAGCCTCTCGACGCTGATGACTGGCTTCGCAGTATCTCTCACAAACTGCGTTCGGCGCTGGTAGCTGAGGCTGACAAGGTCACCTTTGCTGCATATCATCTTGAAGGCCCCGCCAGTCTATGGTGGGAGAATTATGGAGCTATGCGCCCAGCAGGCCATGTCACAACTTGGGCTGAATTCAGCGACGCTTTCCGTGAACATCACATTCCGGAGGGTCTCATGGACCGTAAGCGTGAAGAATTTTGCAATTTCACCCAAGGCCGACTTTCTGTGGATGTCTATAGCAGGGAGTTTGGTAATCTCGCCCGATATGCAACTGAGGAAGTTTCTACTGACGCCAAGAAGCAAGCAAGGTTCCGCAAGGGCCTTAGTCCTGAGCTTCGCCGCGACCTTCGTCTGCATGAGTGCACATCCTTCTCGAAACTTGTCAACAAAGCCATCAGTGCTGAAACTGGTCAGACTGACTATGACGCAACACGCAAGCATGGACGTGACAAGGGTTCCTCATCCGGTGCTGGTCCTCAGAAGCGCCGCGTGTGGGTACCCAACACCGCCTTGCCACCCAGGTTCACACCGAGGCCATCTTTCCAGGCGCCTCGCCCCGCTCAACAGTCTGCTCCAGCTAAGCCCTATGGGGGTCCAACCAATAATGCTCCTCCACGTACCAGTTCCGTGACTTGTTTCAAGTGTGGGGAATCTGGTCACTATATGCGTGAGTGTCCCCAGACCAACCCCAATCAATCTGCTAAAGCTGCTGGCCGTGGCAAGCCGACAGGGAAAGTATTCCACGCTAAACCGGTCACCGTTTCACGTGGCCAGGTCAATTGTATCTCTGCCGAAGAAGCTCAAGAAGATCCCAACGTCGTTCTCGGTATGCTTCTTGTTAATTGCCACCCGGCATCTGTTCTTTTCGATACAGGAGCCTCTCATTCCTTTATATCTGAAAATTATGCTCGTTTGCATAACGTTGCATTCTGTGATCTGCCGTCCACTATGGAAATCTCTACCCCTGGGTCTAGATGGCAGACCTCTAGGGTAAGTTATGGAAATGAGATCCAAGTCGACAGACTTGTTTTCTTTGCGTCTTTGATAGCCCTTAAATCTTCAGATATTAATATCATTTTGGGTATGGACTGGATGTCAGCTCATCAAGCCAAAATTGATTGCTTCTCTAGGACCGTTCAACTCACCCATCCTTCGGGGAAGATAGTCAATGTTTTGACTCGAATAGCCAAGCGACAATTATATTCTCTTAACGCCAGCCCTTTGCCAGACCTTGAGGACGTTCCGGTAGTCCGTGACTTTCCGGATGTCTTTCCAGAGGAATTGCCAGGTGTTCCACCTGACAGGGATGTTGAGTTCGTAATAGACCTCATCCCCAGAACCGTTCCGATTGCTAGAAGGCCTTATAAGATGGCACCCCTAGAACTAGCCGAGCTTAAGAAACAACTCGATGAGTCCTTGAAAAAGGGTTTCATCCGCCCCAGTTCATCTCCGTGGGCTTGCCCCGTCCTATTCGTTAAGAAGAAGGATGGTACGAACCGGATGGTTGTAGATTACCGACCTGTCAATTTGGTCACGATCAAGAACAAATATCCACTTCCCAGGATCAACGACCTGTATGATCAGCTCGCTGGATCTTCAGTCTTCTCTAAGATGGATTTGAGGTTGGGCTACCATCAAATCAAAATCAGAAACGGGGACATTCCTAAAACGGCCTTTGTTACTCGTTATGGCCAATACGAGTACACCGTCATGTCCTTCGGTTTAACCAACGCTCCAGCCACCTTTTCTCGGTTAATGAACTCAATCTTCATGGAGTATTTGGATAAATTCGTCGTAGTTTATCTCGATGATATACTCATCTACTCCAAGAACGAGGAAGAACATGCCGAACATCTAAGGCTAGTGTTGCAGAAACTTCGAAGCATCGCCTTTATGCCAAATTTTCTAAATGTGAATTCTGGTTGCCAGAAGTGACCTATCTGGGTCATGTAATATCTGGTAAAGGTATTGCTGTTAACCCTGAGCGAGTTCAAGCCGTCCTTGATTGGACTCCACCTGAATCGGTCAAGCAAGTTCGGAGTTTTCTAGGCTTAGCGAGCTATTGTCGTCGCTTTGTCGAGAACTTCTCCAAAGTTGCTAAACCTCTAACCGAACTCCTCAAGAAAGATAAGAAGTTCGAATGGACTCCACAATGTGAGCACAGTTTCAGGAACTGAAAAGACGCCTGACTTCTGCTCCTGTGCTGGTACCGCTAGACTTCTCCAAGGACTTTGTTATCTACTGCGACGCCTCGCGACAAGGACTAGGTTGCATCCTTATGCAGGATCGACACGTAATTGCTTACGCTTCACGGCAATTGCACCCACATGAGGAGAATTATCCTACTCATGATCCAGAACTTGCAGCCGTAGTCTATGCACTTAAGACCTGGCGACATTACCTCCTCGGTAATCGTTGCGAAATATTCACTGATCACCAAAGTCTGAAGTACATTTTCACCCAACCGGATTTGAATCTCAGACAGAGACGTTGGGTTGAATTGATCACAGACTTCGACTTAGGAATAACCTATACCCCAGGGAAAGCCAACGTCATGGCTGATGCGCTAAGTCGTAAATCTTATTGTAACAACCTGATGTTACAACAAAGTCAACCGCTTCTCCATGAGGAATTTCGGAAGCTTAACCTTCACATTGTACCTCAAGGTTTTCTTTCCACCTTGGTGGCAAAACCTACTCTTACGGATCAAATCATCGCTGCCCAAAAGCGAGATAAGGGATATCTAAAATCAAAGAGAACATTGCTAGCGGAGGTGCTAGTTGTTTCTCCACAAATGATCATGGTGTTGTGTACTTTGAGAATCGTCTAGTGGTTCCCAAGAACCAGCATCTGCGGCAGTTGATCCTTAAGGAGGCCCATGAATCTCCTCTCACCATTCATCCCGGTAGTACTAAGATGTATCAGGACCTACGCCAGAGGTTCTGGTGGACTAGGATGAAGAGAGAAATTGCTCAGTATATTGCAAATTGCGACGTCTGTCGTCGTGTAAAAGCAGAGCACCAACGGCCTGCTGGCACCCTTTAACCCTTAGCTATTCCTGAATGGAAATGGGATAAAATTGGTATGGATTTCATTACCGGTTTTCCCAGGACCAAGAGAGGGAATAATGCTATCTTCGTCGTGGTCGATCGTCTTTCCAAAGTAGCTCATTTCCTACCTGTTCGTGAGAGTATAACCGCTAGTCAGCTGGCAGACTTATACATCTCCCGAATAGTGTCTCTCCATGGTGTTCCTTTGGAAATCAATTCGGATCGAGGAAGTCTTTTCACCTCTCGATTTTGGGAAAGTTTCCAAAATGCTATGGGAACCCGTCTCTCCTTTAGCACCGCTTTCCACCCTCAGTCAAGTGGTCAAGTGGAACGCGTCAATCAGATTCTAGAAGACATGCTTCGAGCCTCCGTTATCTCTTTCGAAATGGACTGGGAGAAGTGCCTTCCATTTGCCGAATTCGCTTACAACAACAGCTATCAATCTAGCTTGGGTAAAGCCCCTTTTGAAGTTCTCTATGGACGACGATGTCGAACACCCCTTAACTGGTCAGAGACCGGGGAAAGACAATTCTTTGGCCCGGATATGATTCAGGAAGCAGAAGAACAAGTTCGTATCGTTCGTGAAAAGTTGAAAACAGCCCAATCCCGTCAAAAGAGTCAATATGACCGAAAACATAAGGCTATGACTTTCGAGGTTGACGAGAAGGCTTACCTTCGGGTCACCCCTCTGAAGGGAACCCATCGTTTCGGTATCAAAGGCAAATTGGCTCCTCGTTACATTGGACCTTTTCGCATTCTTGCCAAACGAGGAGAAGTTGCCTACCAATTGGAACTACCTCCGCACCTCTCCAGAGTTCACGATGTCTTCCACGTTTCTCAACTCAGGCGTTGTTTCTCGGATCCTATCCGTGAAGTGGACCACGAAACGCTTGATCTCCAAGATAATCTTACATATCGAGAGTACCCCATTCGCATCCTCGATCAAACCGAACGTACCACGCGACGTCATAATATCAAGTTTCTCAAGGTTCAATGGTCGCACCATTCTAAGGATGAAGCAACTTGGGAAAGGGAGGATCGTCTTCGACTCGAATATCCTGCCTTCTTCTCGGAGGAACCCAAATCTCGGGACGAGATTCTTTTGAGTGGGGGTGAGTTGTCACACCCTAGCTAGTCATGCATTAGAGTGTTGCATCATGTTTACTCTTTCATCAGAAACTTGAAATGGGGATGACAGAACCCCCAGTCCCCTCTGAAACCAACTAGGGTTACTAAAATAATTTTTCAATGAACCTGAAATGCCCTTCTAAAATGTCCATCATTTTAGCCTTGGTTCAGAACCTCTGACAAAAGTGGTGCACATTTTTCTAGGCCATCATAGGGTCTTTGAATTAAATCATAGAAATCTGAATTTGGGCATTTAAAATAATATAAAATATTTAAATGCTCAAATACCTCCAAACTAAAATGTTTCATGTTGGAAATAATCCAACTATGGACCAGGAGTAGTTTGGTGAATTTTGGAGTTGCCTAGGTATTTTAATTAATTCAACACAGTTGAAGATATATTAAATAAAACAGAAAACAAAAAAAGAAAGGGGAAAGACTTACCTGCGCGGCCCAGCCAGCTGGCCGGCCCAGCTAGCAGCCGACCCAGCCCAACACTGTAGCTCCCCGTCGTCTTCCTCCCCACGCCCCGAAGCTGCTGCGTGCTCGCGCGCGCGCGGCCGCGCGGCCACCTCCTGCTTGCCGACGCCCTCCTGGCCGCGTGGACGACGCCCGCAGCCCGTCCCGATCCCCCCTGCTCTCGCTCACTCTCCCCCGTTTCTCCCTCGCTCTCTCTCGCTCTCGGCCGAAGCACACCGTCGCCGCCGTTCGCCTTAGCCACTGTCTCCGGCCACCCCTCGCTCCCCCGAGTAGCTCAGAAGCTCCGCCACAACTCCCTCTTCCTCCCCACCGCTCCACGAGTCCCCGGAAGCCCTGCATCGCCGCCACGTCGCCGTTCCCCTCTTCGGGCTCCGACCACCGTCGCCGACGAATTCGCCGTCTCCAGCGCGTCCCCGAGCCTGCTTCGACGCCCACTGCAACCGCGGTGAGCTACGCCACCGTTTCCCCCTCTTCTCCCCTCGATCCCTCACCGTAGCTTCATCTCCACCACGGCCGAACCTCCGCCGTCGCCGAGCTCGCCGTCGACGCAGCTCCGGTGACCATTTGGTCACCCCGGCGAGTCCAACGCGTTCACAGAACCCAGTAGAGCATCCCTAGCGCCTCACTTTGCTCGACTTCGAGCTCCAGCACCACTCCCGTGCACGACCGAACCCCGGCGGCCGCAGCCGAGCTCACCGCCGTCAACTCCGGCCACCCCGACCCCAATGGACTCCGCCAAGAGCCGCGGGTCGTCCTCAGCTTCACTCCGGTGATCTCCGCGGTCCATTTGGTGGCCGAAACAACCAAAACCACTATCGCCGCCGCACTGTTGGTCGCCGCCGGCTAGAACTCCGGCGAGCTGACGTGGCCTAGCTAATTAGCCAGTAAACCACCACCTACAGACGCTGACAAGTGGGCCCAGGGCTTAGTCAAAGCTAACCAGCCCGGGGTCAACGCGGGATTAGCCCCTGTGACACTGACGTGTGGACCCCACACGTCAGGTTTGACCCGAGCCAGCTCTGTTGACCTGCTGATGTCACTGTGATGTCAGGCTGACGCAGTAAATGATATTTCTGGATTTAAATTAAATCAGGAAATTCAGAATATTATTTAAACTTCAAAAAATTCATAACTTTTATTCTGTAACTCCAAATTGGACAAATTATATATGAAAAATGATCAGAAAAATCCAATCTATCCATCTGTACTATTTTCATGCATGACCAAACAAGTTAAATTTATGTTTTAATCAGAACAAGGAAGGGCACTTTAAAAGGCCATATTTGAATTTGAAATTTGAATCTTTGATTCAAATTTGCTCAAACACTTCTGGCTTTAGTTGCATTAGCCCAACACACTCATATTGCCATGTTTCATGCATGCATCATATTGTTGCACATTGTTTGGTGATGCCTGTGTATCGTTATCCTTTGCGACAGGATCTGTCCCCGAGGAGTACCGTGATTACCCTAACGAAGAATCGTATCCGTGCAACGAACCATCAGGCAAGCAACCAACCATTTGATCATATCGATACAATCCCATGTTCTCGCTCCTGCTCTCTTTTACTGCATTAAGACAACGCGATTCAAACTGCTGTGTGCTGCGGTAGTTGAACCCCTTTCCTCTGCATGACCTGTCATTGCCACAGTAACTAGATGAAACCCACTAGCATGTGTAGGAGTTGATTGAGCCATATGTATGTGTTGTTCCTACCTTGCTATGCCTGCTATGCTTAGAGTTGTGTCAGGTCTGGTTCATCTGGGTGATGGGCTAGAGTGAAATGATTATGTCGGTAATAAGAGTGGTGTGGTGAACACGATTTGGTAAAGGTATCGATGAGAGGCCATGTAGGAGTACATGGTGGGTTGTTTCATTGAAGCCGACCTTAAGCACTGAGATCTGTATGTGTGATTTAAGATACAGCTACTACCATGCATTGGGCCCTGAAATATGACCCCGCTCGACTTCTTAATCACCCTAGCTCTCTGTCCAGGAGTTGCAAGTAGTTTCTGGTGTTTGTAGCCTACTGGAGGCCGTGGACAGCGCTGACCGTAGGGGTGGGCTGTGATGCGGTAGGTACGTGGCCGGGTGTACCGAATACCCGTTAGGTATCTCAGGAACCCTGTTCACATCGTTCGGGGCCGTATGGGAAACCTCGGCCGGACTCCCTGCGGATGGAACCTGAATAGGCGATAAACCTGGACTAGAGGCTTAAGTGTTTAGGTAGGTCGTGGTCTACACCCACGTCGGCTTTCGCTTGAAGTCTGCCGAGCACATGTCGTGTGCAGACGCTAAGTGGTGGAAACATGTATGAAGAAGTACACCCCTGCAGGGTTAACATGATCTATTCGAATAGCCGCGTCCGTGGTAAAGGACTACTTGGTTGCCTATACAGTTCATAGACAAGTAAATGGAAACTGTTAAAAGCCTCAAGATAAGTGTGAGTGCCGAGGATGGCTCTTCCGTAGGAAGACGGAGGTGGATCCTCGGTAGTGTATTGAAGTGGTGAATAGTGGACTCGTGTGCGCAAAACTATTTCAATTGGAGTATCGTAGGATAGTCTAGCCAAGAGTCAAAGCTGGCTTGCTGCAATAACTCCACCAACCCTTTTGATACTATGCATGTATGTAGGATCTGATGTAAGTCTTGCTGAGTACCTTTGTACTCATGTTGCTATAATCTACATTTTTACAGAAGACGCTGCAACCCCTTCTGATGGGTTCTATGTAGACGTTGACATCAACGAGTAGGCTAAAGACCCAGGTGGTGACCCTGAGCTTGTGAAGGACCACATAGTATAGCCAGGCTTTCCAAGCCTCTTTTATTTTACTAGTTGTCTGTACTCAGACAAGTTACTTCCGCTGTTAGCTTGAATGATTGTATAACTTGTATGTTGGGTCGTGAGACCCGTAACTTTGTGTGTATATTATGTATGGCTCCCTGAGCCTTAAATAAAGTACTTGTGTCATAGAGTCATGTTGTGATGCTTCGTTGTATTTACACATATCGAGCATATTGTGTGTATGATTGAAATGCTTGGTATGTGTGGGATCTGACTATCTAGTTGTTTATCTTTAGTAGCCTCTCTTACCGGGAAATGTCTCCTAGTGTTACCGCTGAGCCATGGTAGCTTGCTACTGCTCTGGAACACTTAGGCTGGCCGGCATGTGTCCTTCTTCGTTCCTGTGTCTGTCCCTTCGGGGAAATGTCACGCTTTGAGTACCGGAGTCCTGTTAGCCCGCTACAGCCCGGTTTACCGGAGTCCTGCTAGCCCAGTGCTACAGCCCGGACCCACTTGCTGATGACCGACACGTTCGAAGCTGGGTCATGGATGCCTGTCCCTGTAAGTCTGTGCCACTTTGGGTTTACGACTAGTCATGTCAGCCCGGGCTCTTTATCATATGGATGCTAGCGACACTATCATATACGTGAGCCAAAAGGCGCAAACGGTCCCGGGAAAAGGGTAAGACGACACCCGTGGGAATACCGTGCGTGAGGCCGCAAAGTGATATGAGGTGTTACCAGCTAGATCGATGTGACATCGAGTCGGGGTCCTGACAATGTTGATGAAGACGATCACCGCGATGATGATTCCCCTCCCGATGGCTCCACGGTGCCACCGAGAGAGAGGAGGAGAGGTTCTCCCCCTTGTGCTTCCTCCTCCATGGCCTCCGCCCTAGATGGGGAGAGGTTCTCCCTCTGGTCCTTGGCCTTCATGGTGATGATGGCCCCTTCGGGATCCTCCCCCTTGCCCTCCGGTGATGATGGCCCCCTCCGGAAGGGTGCCAGAGAGGGCCTAGATTGGTTTTTGGTGGCTACAGAGGCTTCTGGCGGTGGAACTCCTGATCTAGGTTAATTTTCCGAGGTTTCTGTATTTATAGGAATTTTTGGCGTCTGTCTCACGTCAAGGAGGTGCCCGAGGCGTCCACGAGGCAGGCCCACACACCTGGGGGGTGGGCGTGCCCCCCACCCTTGTGGATGCCCCGGGACTCTTCTGGCCCAACTCTTTTACTTCGGGGTCTTCTTTTGGTCCATAAAAAATCGTCAAAAATTGGCACGTCAATTGGACTCCGTTTGATATTCCTTTTCTGCAAAACTCAAAAACAAGGAAAAAACAGAAACTGGCACTGGGCTCTAGGTTAATAGTTTAGTCCCAAAAACCATATAAAATAGCATATAAATGCATATAAAACATCCAAGGTTGATAATATAATAGCATGAATACTTCATAAATTATAGATACATTGGAGACGTATCAGCATCCCCAAGCTTAATTCCTGCTCATCCTCGAGTAGCTAAATGATAAAAAAAATAATTTATAAAGTGTGAATGCTAGCAAGTGCATAAGTTTCATCAATGATAGTTCCAATCACTTTTTCTAGCATCATTATATATCATAACAGTAGCTCATTTTCATAAAACTTTTCATGATCAAGTAACACGCTATTCACATTTTAAAGTATAGATCATAAACTTTCTTGAAACTAACAAACTATATTCTCAGTCATCAAACAATTGCAATTCATCTTATTTTCAGGAAGGGTCTATGTCAGAGCTTTGATTTAGCAAACTCCACATACTCAACTATCATTTAGTCTTTCACAATTGCTAACACTCACGTGATATTTGTGGGTTCAAAGTTTTAATCGGACACAGAGAAAGATAGGGCCTTATATATTCGCCTCCCAACCTTTTACCTCAAGGGTAATGTCAAAAATAATAGTTCATGAAAATTACATCCAATTGGATATATATATATATATATATATATATATATATCAGGATCTTTCCAGCAGAATGTGCTTGCCAAAGGATAAAATGTAAAAAGGAAAGGTGAAGATCACCATGACTCTTGCATAAGGGTAGAAGATAAAAATAAAAGATAGGCCCTTCGCAGAGGGAAGCAGAGGTTGTCATGCACTTTTATGGTTGGATGCACAAAATCTTAATGCAAAAGAACATCACTTTATATTGCCACTTGTAATATGGACCTTTATTATGCAGTCCGTCGCTTTTATTTCTTCCACATCACAAGATCGTATAAAGCTTATTTTCTCCACATTAATAGATCATACATATTTAGAGGGCAATTTTTATTGCATGCACCGATGAAAACTTACTTGAAGGATCTTACTCAATCCATAGGTAGGTATGGTGGACTCTCATGGAAAAACTAGTTTGAGGGATGTTTGGAAGCACAAGTAGTATCTCTACTTGGTGCAAAGAATTTGGCTAGCATGAGGGGGAAAAGCAAACTCAACATGTCGGATGATCCAAGACAATATACTTTATTTCGGATACAAGAAAACATGACTCATTGCGTTGTCTTCCTTGTCCGACATCAAACTTTTAGCATGTCATATTTTAATGAGTTCTCACAATTACAAAAGATGTCCAAGATAATATATTTATATGTAAAATCTCTCTTCCTTCAATATTCTGTCATGAATTGTTCAAGTGACCAATTCTATGTTTGCTAACTTTCAATAAGTTTACTACCTATACTTATTCTATGTCTAGTCATTACTCTCCATGGTATAAGCATATGAAACATATATAAATTCAGATTTATGATATTCAATTTTCAACCATTTACTCATAGGATATACGTGAAGCATGTGAGTAAATGACAAACTACTCCAAAAGATAATAGTGAAGGACATTGAGTAGTCAAATAATTAACTAGCCATGGGAGGATTCTTTTTCATTTAAGATTTCATATCCAATGATTTTATTCAAACAGCAAGTAAAATTGAAAATACGCTCCAAGCAAAACACATATCATGTGATGAATAAAAATATAGCTCCGAGTAAGGTATACCGATAGTTTTGAAGACGAAAGAGGGGATGCCTTCTGGGGCATCCCCAAGCTTAGGCGCTTGAATCTTCCTTGAATATTACATTGGGGTGCCTTGTGCATCCCCAAGCTTAGGGTCTTTCCACTCCTTATTCTCCTCATATCGATATCTCACCCAAAGCTTGAAAACTTCAATCACACAAAACTTAACGGAACTTCGTGAGATAGGTTAGTATGATAAAGAGTAAACCATTCACCTTGGTACTGTGTAAGACAAAGATCATAATTGTTCTCACATAATGCCTACTGTACCATATCATTTCTACAATTTATATTGAGGAATATAAGTCATAGACACTAGAAAACAAGCAAACTATGCAATGAAAACAGAATCTGTCAGAAACAGAACAGTCTATAATGATATGAACACTAACCATACTTATGATACTAAAAAAATTATTAAATAAATTGGTGGACGTGAGAAATTTGTCTATTAATCTTCTGCAAAAAGAATCAGTACCAAAGCACTCTTCTGTAAAAAAATGGCAGCTAATCTCGTGAGCGCAAAGTTTCTGTTTTTTACAGCAAGATCACATTAACTTTCACCCAAGTCTTCCCAAAGGTCTTACTTGGCACTTTATTGAAACGAAAGCCATAAAACATGATTACTACAGTATCTTAATCATGTAAACACACAAAAACAGTAAGGGTAAATATTGGGTTGTCTCCCAACAAGCGCTTTTCTTTAATGCCTTTTAGCTAGGCATGATGATTTCAATGATGCTCACATGAAAGATAAGACTTGAACATAAAGAGAGCATCATGAAGAATATGACTAGCACATTTAAACCTAACCCACTTCCTATGCCTAGGGATTTTGTGAGCACACAATTTATATGAACAAGAACCAACTAGCATAGGAAGGCAAAACAAGTATAGCTTCAAAACTTTAAGCACATAGAGAGGAAACTTGATATTATTGCAACTCCTACAATCATATATTCCTCCCTCATAATAATTTTAAGTAGCATAATGAATGAGTTTAACAATATTACCATCACATAAAGCATTCTTTTCATGATCTACGAGCATAGAAATTCTACTACTCTCCACATAAGCAAAATTATCCTCATTCGGAATGGCGGGATCACTAGTTCCTAAAGTTGACACTCTTCCAGACCCGCTTTAGATGATAGTATTATTCATACTCCAAAATATATAAGTGAAGTTCATGGAGCATTCTACAATTAATATAAACTAACCAATGTCCAAGCTCATAATGTATAAGTGAAGCACACGAAGCATTCTATAAAACCATACTCAAAAGATTTAAGTGAAGCACAAAGAGCAATTCAATAAGATCATACTTAAAAGATATAAGTGAAGAACATGAAGCATTCTATAAATAAATGAAGGGCTATCTCATACTATCAAGGTTCTTAAAGAAAAAGAAAAACACAAAGGACACAAATCATGTGAACAAGACAAAAACCGAGGTATACCGATAATTGTTGAGGAAGAAAGATGGGATGCCAACCGGGGCATCCCCAAGCTTAGATGCTTGAGTATCATTAGAATATTTAATTGGGGTGCCTTGGGCATCCCCAAGCTTAATCTCTTGCCTCTCTTGATTCTTCTCACATCGGTAACTCCTCGTTCTTCGAACACTTCATCCACAAAAAACTTTAACAAAAACTTTGTGAGATCTTAGTATAATAAAGCAAATCACTACCTTTAGGTACTTTTGAAAACTCATTACAATTTCATATTAGAACTATATGTACTGTATTCCAACTTCACCATGGTTCATACCCCCGATACTACCCATAGATTCATCAAAATAAGCAAACAACACACGAAAAACAGAATCTGTCTAAAACAGGACAGTCTGTAGAAATCTGAAGGTTTAGTAAACTTATGTAAATCCAAAAATTATGAAATAAATTTGAAAATTTGAAACATTTGTACAGAAATAATGTGCAAAAAGTTTCAGACCCATTTGACTTTCCAGTAAAAAATGTAAAATCACGCGCTACATCCAAAGTTTCTGTTTTTATTCTGCACATAGTAAACAAGCAATCTAATCATCCTAAAACCAAAGCTTGGCACATTATTTTTATAATACAAAGGATATATATATATAAGGGGATAATTACTTACAGAGAAACTTCCATGAAAAATTCTACATTGTTTCCATGAAAATGAACACGAGTGCTCAAGGTCGACCCTCACTTCTTCAATGCATAACTTTCCAATCACTTCTCTTTTTGAAAAAGTTTTTAGGCATGAGAGGCAAGAATTTTTTTTGTATTTTCATTATTTTAAAAAAAATTGTATGTTTCACCCACAACTAAACAGAAACAAAAAGGAAAAACAAAATATACTTAGTGAAGAAAGCAAACAAGCATACACGAGAATATCAACACCACAATATTGCTCCCCGGCAACGGCGCCAGAACAAAGCTTGATAATCCCCAAGTGCAAGGAATCATCGTAGAAATTTCCAAAGGTGGAAGTGATAAGTATGGAGTGTCTAACCCACAAGGAGCTAAAGGTAAGATCAATATTCTCTCAAGCCCTATCTGCCACTGATACGACTCTACGTACACCGAACGTTTGCTTCCAACTAGAAACGATAAATAAAACTACGTTGTGGGTATGAAGAGGATAACTTTGTATGATATCGGAGAGCTAAAATATAAAAGTAGGTGCTGTTATCATGAAGTTAGAATGTATTACTAAATATTATAAATAGCGAGTGTGGAATAATGGTGGATCGGTGTGCAGAATTGTCCTTGGCAATCGTTAACAAGACTGGTAATCACTATTGCAGTTTCATATGAGGGAGATGCATAAGCTAACATACTTTCTCTACTTGGATCATATGCACTTATGATTGGAACTCTAGCAAGCATCCGCAACCACTTTATTCCCATACGCAACAAACCCCTTACTCGGGTTTGTGTTTCAGTCACTCACCAACCCACTATAAGCGAATCATGAACGTATTGCAACATTCTACAGCGGAAACCCCTCACGCTTGCGCGACATGGAGGGCACCATAGGACAGCATCAAAGTAAAACATACAACTCATACCAATCTAGATCATCAATAAACCCAAAGACAAAAGATATCTACTCAAAACATCATAGGATTGCAACACATCATTGGATCATAATATGTGGCATAAAGCACCATGTTCAAGTAGGGATTACAGCGGGGTGCGGGAGAGTGGACCGCGTAAAAGAGATGATGATGGTCATGTTGATGAAGACGATCACCGCGGCGATGATTTCCCTCCCGATGGCACTCTGATGCCACCGAGAGAGAGGAGGAGAGGTTCTCCCCCTTGTGCTTCCTCCTCCATGGCCTCCCCCTAGATGGGGAGAGGTTCTCCCTCTGGTCCTTGGCCTTCATGGTGATGATGTCCCCTTTGGGATCCTCCTCCGTGCCCTCCGGTGATGATGGCCCCTCCGGCAGGGTGCCAGAGAGGGCCTAGATTGGTTTTTGGTGGCTACGGAGGCTTCTGGCGGCGGAACTCCCGATCTAGGTTAATTTTCCGAGGTTTCTGTATTTATAGGAATTTTTGGCATTGGTCTCACGTCAAGGAGGTGGCCAAGGCGTCCACGAGGCAGGCCCACGTGCCTGGGGGGTGGGCGCGCCCCCCACCCTCGTGGACGCCCCGGGACTCTTCTGGCCCAACTTTTTTACTCTGAGGTCTTCTTTTGGTCCATAAAAAATTGTCAAAAATTGGCACGTCAATTGGACTCCATTTGATATTCCTTTTCTACAAAACTCAAAGACAAGGAAAAAAAATAGAAACTGGCACTGGGCTCTAGGTAAATAGGTTAGTCCCAAAAATCATATAAAATAGCATATAAATGCGTATAAAACATCCAAGGTTGATAATATAATAGCATGAATACTTCATAAATTATAGATACATTGGAGACGTATCACGCCCCCCTGCCTCGTGGGCCCTCTGGCAGCCCTCTGGTGCCCATCTTTTGCTATATGAGGTATTTTGTCCAGGAAAAATCATAAGCATGCTCACGGGACAAAACTCCGCCGCCACGAGGCGGAACCTTGGCGGAACCAATCTAGGGCTCCGGCGAAGCTGTTATGCCGGGGAAACTTCCCTCCGGGAGGGGGAAATCATCACCATCGACCCTCTCATTGGGCGGGGGTCAATCTCCATCAACCTCTTCACCAGCACCATCTCATCTCAAACCCTAGTTCATCTCTTGTATCCAATCTTTGTCCCAAAATCTTAGATTAGTACCTGTGGGTTAGTAGTAGTGTTGATTACTCCTTGTAGTTGATGCTAGTTGGTTTATTTGGTGGAAGATCATATGTTCAGATCCTTTATGCATATTAATACCCCTCTGTTTTTGAACATGAATATGCTTTGTGAGTAGTTACATTTGTTCCTTAGGACATGGGAGAAGTCTTGCTATAAGTAGTCATGTGAATTTGGTACTCGTTCGATATTTTGATGAGATGTATGTTGTCTCTCCTCTAGTGGTGTCATGTGAACCTCGACTACATGACACTTCACCATTGTTTGGGCATAGAGGAAGGCATTGGGGAGTAATAAGTAGATGATGGGTTGCTAGAGTGACAGAAGCTTAAACCCTAGTTTATGTGTTGCTTCGTAACGGGCTGATTTGGATCCATATGTTTCATGCTATGGTTAGGTTTACCTTAATACTTCTTTTATAGTTGTGGATGCTTGCAAGAGGGGTTAATCTGTAACACCCACAATGCGGCTATATCTCCCACATGTCGGGGCACGACTTAGAGGCATAGCCGCATGGTAGGTTTGTCGCAAGAGGGGTAATATTCACACAATCCCATGTACTGAATAAGAAAGGGATAGAGAGTTGGCTTACAATCGCCACTTCACACAAATACAAGTTAAACATACATCATCTAGAATAAAATCAAGGTCCAACTACGGAACCAAAATAAAAGAAGACAACCCCAAATGCTAGATCCCCGATCATCCCAACTGGGCTCCACTACTGATCAACCGGAAAAGACACAAAACAACGATCAAGATCTTCATCGAGCTCCCACTTGAGCTTAGTTGTGTCACCTGCACTGGTATCATCGGCACCTGCAACTGTTTGGAAGTATCTATGAGTCACGAGAACTCAGCAATCTCACACCCGCGAGATCAAGACTATTTAAGCTTATGGGTAGAAAAAGGGGAGTGAGGTGGAGCTGTAGCAAGCACTAAGCATATATGGTGGCTAACATATGCAAATAAGAGCGAGAAGAGAAGCAACACAACGGTCGTGAACTAGAAGTGATCGAGAAGTGATCCTAAAACTACTTACGCACAAACATAACACAAGAACCGTGTTCACTTCCTGGACTCCGCCGAAAAGGGACCATCACGGCTACACACGCGGTTGATTCATTTTAATTAAGTTAAGTGTCAAGTTCTCTAGAACCGGACATTAAAAAATTCCCATCTGCCACATAACCGCGGGCACGGCTTTCGAAAGTTCAGACCCTGCACGGGTGTCCCAACTTAGCCCATCACAAGCTCTCACGGTCAACGAAGGATATTCCTTCTCCTAGGAAGACCCGATCAGACTCGGAATCCCGGTTACAAGACATTTCGACAATGGTAAAACAAGCCTAGCAAAGCCGCCCGAATGTGCCAACAAATCCCAATAGGAGCTGCACATATATCATTCTCAGGGCACACCGGATTGTCCAAACTTCCGGTAGGCCAGCCCAGAGTTGCCCCTGGTGGCCACCGACGGCTGACAGGTTGGACCAACACTAAGAGGAGCACTGGCCCGAGGGTTTAAAATAAAGATGACCTTGATTTTGCAGAACCCAAGGGAAAAAGGCTTAGGTGGCAAATGTTAAAACCAAGGTTGGGCCTTGCTGGAGGTGTTTTATTCAAAGCGAACTGTCAAGGGGTTCCCATAACACCCAACCGTGTAAGGAACACAAAATCAAGGAACATAACACCAGTATGACGGAAACTAGGGCGGCAAGAGTGGAACAAAACACCAGGCATAAGGCCGGACCTTCCACCCTTTACCAAGTATATAGATGCATTAATTAAATAAGATATAATGATATCCCAACATATCCATGTTCCAACATGGAACAAACTTCAGCTTCACCTGCAACTAGCAACGCTATAAGAGGGGCTGAGCAAAAGAGGTAACATAGCCAAACAACGGTTTGCTAGGAAGGTGGGTTAGAGGCTTGACATGGCAATATGGGAGGCATGATATAGCAAGTGGTAGGTAGCGCGGCATAGCAAAAGAGCGAACAACTAGCAAGCAAAAGATAGAAGTGATTTCGAGGGTATGGTCATCTTGCCTGAGATCCCGCAAGGAAGAAGAACGGGTCCAAGAAGAAGACAAACGGACGTAGTCGAACGGTTCCTCACAAACGCAATGTTACCGGAACTAACACGAAGAAGCAACACCAGAAAGAAACAAACAACATGGTAAACACACAAGCATAAACATGGCATGATGCACAAACAAGGATGATGCATGTCCAGTTTAAAGAGGCATGGCATGGCAAAGTGCAACAAACAACACTACAAGTTAAGTGGAGCTCAATATGCAACGAGTTGCATATTGACGAAACACCACATCACTTATTTAGTTCACTCCCGATTATGTACCAACAAAATTAAATGTTCTTAACATGGCAAGAGGTGAAACATGAGTAAAATACACAGTTAGGCATTTTAAATGAGGCTAGAAACATCAAACAACAATTCCGGTAAATCCTCATCTGCATTAGCAATTTAATGCAACAACAATTTTAAACATTTTAAATGTTATTAACATGATGCGGATGACATGTGCAAGTTTATGCAAGTTTCATGGAAATGTTGATATGAAAATGGTATGAAGCATTTGTCGCCATGGCGGAAGGAAAAGGGGACACGGCAACAAATCCGAAAATGATGCCACGGCAACATAACGGTTCCGGTAGCTCATGGAGATACCGGCGCAAAGGAAGTGTGGCGGGAGCGTGCAAAATATGGTGGGGTGATCCCGGTTACCGGGTTCCCACGGGTGGACGGCATGGCAACAAGGAGGACCATGCAAGCGACAATCTCAGACACGGTGCAAACGCGGGTTTCATCTCATACAACACATGCATTCGTTCACAGGCGTTCGTCTCGGGGTTATACCTTTGAAGCGTGCAAACGGGACGGTTCTCATTCAGTGCAAAGTAGAGGAAGTAGGCATTCTCGGGATGTTCGTAGTGGAAGTAGTCGTACAACATTTTCGTAGAGGTTCGGGGTCACGAAACGGAACTTGACATCCACGGGGTCTTCGCGGGTCGATGGTAGGGGTACACGTTTGTAGTCGTACACTCTCTGTAGATGTCCGAGGTCGTCACCGTACATAGTCGATGCAGTTGAACTTGGCGTAACCAAAGGGCACTTGGTGAACCCACGTAGTCGTACCCGGGTCGTAGGGGAACTTGACAGACCCAAGGTCTCCGGGCGTAGTGGTACTTGGTGAATCCCGAACGGTTTTGACGATCCGGCGAGACGACATGGTTCAGAACAGTCTCAAACTTGATGGTCTCGGTGAATCCTCGTGGTGGTCGTTGGACTTGAGTCATGGCACATTACAGGAGGCAGCAAGGCATGGCCGACTTGGCGTGCAACAAAAGAAAATGGAGTCCGGGTGGTCTTGGCCACGACAAAGGCAGCAGGGCCAAAAGGGCAGCCAGGAGGCGGGCGCGGGATTGTAGGTCGGAGCAGAGGCGGTAGGGCGGAGCAGCATCGGACGGCGTGGTCCCGCGACGGGGCATCTCACAGGACATCAGCAGCGGTGGCTCCTGCCAAATGGCGGCAGCGCGGGAACAAGGACGAGGCAGGAGGAGGCGCGAGCGTGAGGAGGCGCTGAGGTGGACCGGCCGGCGGAGGCGAATTTGGCGTGAAGCAGCAGGTGCAAGAGTCGGCGGTTCGCTGGTTCATCCTTCTGGTTCGACGAAGACGGCGCAGAGGAGAACGGGCACGCGGTCTAAGTGAGGAGGAGAAGCAGGAGGGCGAGAGGCGGCGCTGAAGTGCTAGGCCTCGGCTGCTCGTGGAGGCCGGCGCGGCTCTCCGGTGACGAGGAGAAGCAGGGGCGCCGGACCGCTCACAGAAGCTCCGACGAGGGCAAGGTGGCCGGGGACGGGCGAAGCGATGACGAGGGGGCCTGGGTGCAGAAGATGGCGATGAGGAGAAGCAAGAGGAGAGGCGGCGCGGGAGGTCCGGTGCGGCATCCTTGCGAGGCAACGGTGTGGAGGAGGCGAGGCGGGTCGAGGCGCAGGGGTCCTCGGCGAGGAGAAGTAGAGGCGGCAAGGCGGAGGAGGTCACCGACAGAGGAATCGGGCGCGGGGGAGCATGGCCATGGGGATCGGGATCCCTCTCTCTAGTGCGTGCGTGTGGGAGGAGGGAATCGAGGAGAGGGCGAGCACTCTATGCGTGCGAGCGTGGCGGCGGCGCAGGAGTACGAGAGGGAGAGGGTTCAGGCACCTAGGGTTAGAGGAGGTTGGATGGCCTCCAGGGGATGGTTGGGCCGGCCTGGAGCAAATGGGCCGGCCTCGTTGGGCTTCCCAAGGAGCCGACTGGGCTTCATCTCCTTTCTGATTTACATTTACTCTTTTCTATTTATTGCATAAACAGAAATAGAAATAAAGTACAGAGGGTTTGGAATGGATGTGAGGAGAGAGGGACATATTTATGGAAACCATGAAATATGCCCGATTTAATAAAAGTGGTTTGGGAATTTTTAAGGACAGAAAAATAATTCAAGTTTGAATTAAAATTCAAACTTGAACCATTTTTTAACCCAACCAAAACAACTTCAAATGATCTGAAATTTGACAGAGGGGTTAAAGGAAAGGTGTATGGTTTATAGGAAAAAGAATGAACATTTATGGACGACAGAAAATGGCACTTGCAAAAATGAAAGGATTAAGAAGGAAGAAGGTGGTGCTGATACATGGGTAGATTTGAGAGAGATGGGAAGGGGTTGATATAAACGACAATAATAGAGCAAGACAACATCATGAAGAATGCAACACACATGGTGATATGGTGAAATGCCAAATGGCAAGAGGCACGATGCAATGCAAACAATGATGACATGGCAAGATGCAACACGCAAGCGAATGACAAGGCAACAACAGCGAATAACTGGAAGACACCTGGCGCATCGGACTCGGCGTGTCACAACACTCCACCACTACGAGAGGATCTCGTCCCGAGATCTAAGTATGGCACTGGAGGGAAAACGGAAGAGGAAGAGAAGAGGTAAAACAAAGTTGCTTCTTTGACAAACGAGTGAAACCAAAGAACCTTTAGAGGTTGAACAACTTGAACGAAGGAATACAACAAAGATGAACAAAGTTTAAAACACTCCGTTAGAAAAGAAGAACAAGGAACATTACGAGATCCTTGTGGGTTGAAAGACATAAGAAAAGGTTACAATGGACAAGAAGTAGATGCGAGCACTCCGATTGAAAAAAAAAGATGCAAGACTTGATAAGACGAAAAGAACTTGAGAAGATGACACAACACTCCGGTTAAAACAAGATAGAGAAGGCATAAGAATGATATAATTTGGACAGCACTCTGGTAGAAAAGAGAATAAAACTTGATAAGATGAAAGGAAATTGAAGGGATGACACAACACTCCAGTTGAATGAATAAGCAAATGAAAGAACATGGTCTTCACAACTCAAAATTATCAACAACAAAAGGATAAGCTTGTTGTGGGCTTATGGAAAACATCTCAAAACTAAGGTGAAATTATGCCACTAACGAAAATAATAGATTCATTGATATCAACAAGGAGACGAGAAGCTTATTTCACCGGGAGGATAGATGAAGAACTTGGGTCATTTATTAGCACCATAAATAGCAACAATCCTTAGGGAAAGCTTTAGGTGAAATATAACCCAAGATAACTCCAACGAAGAGATTGATGGATTTAAAATACCTCATTCTTGATAACTTGTGAATCATGAAAAACGAAGGGAAATTATCAAGAATGACATAACACCACCTCAAAAGATGAGATATGAAAGAATTGCACTTCAGAATGCAAGATGAAGAAGGCTTGAACTCCTCAAAAAACATGTGTTGAGAACCATGTTTAATCTTGGGTATAGCTTGGCAGATCATAACTCCGAGAGAAATCTTGAAGAACAATTGAAGAATGAAAACAATCCTTGGTGAACCACGGTGTAGAGCCTCCATGAAAAGCTCTGGTAATAAAAGGATGATTGAAGGAAAAAGAAGTTGAAAACAGAAGGTGGAGCCTTGCGATGATTTAGATGGAGTTTTGCGATGATATAATTGATAGAGCTTGGAACTCCGGAAAAGAAAAGATGAAGTATCTCGAACCGAGAAATGTGACATGATGAACAACTCTCGAAAGAAGAAACTAGATCACTTGGATGAAACAATAATAAGCATTACATTATGCGTATCCTTCACCAATTTAAATTGATGACAAGCAACGGATTTGGCATACTACTTATTCTCGTTGAAAAAGGATTAAGAGAGATATAGCACAAACTTAGGAAGGTCTTCAACGAACCACCGGTAGGATTTGGAAAGAATGAATGAATTGATATGATAACGAAGGAAGAGAAATCTTGAACGAACCACCGTAAGAATTGAACATGAAAGTAGCAAAAGCAGAATTCACCGGGAAGAATTGGAAAAACGAAAGAAGATAGTTGAGGGGATTTAGACACATGAGAACGGAGAGATCCTGAACTGATTAAAGGATATTGAACGATTCACCGGTAAGATTTGGAGAACGAGAGTTGAACATTTGAATGAATAATTCTGAGATGACGGCCTTCAGAGAATCAAACTGAAAAAAGGCTCATGAAATGCTCCGGATGGTTGAAAAGAATTCTCACAATCGAAAACAATTGTGAGAGGATGGCAACAAGCTAGAATCACGAATCTTCGAGAGAACGGATAAGATTTGGAGGAAAACTCTTCTTCGGTCTTCAAATGAAGAGAAAGATGATGAGAAACACCACCATGAATTGTTGAGGTACTCCGGAATTATTAGAAGAGGAAAGGTTAAGCCAAAGATGAAAAGAATTCGAAAGTGATATTGGAGAAGGTAATTGACTGATGAAAATTAATTCTTACTTAAAACTTTAGAAGATTTGAGAATAACTCCGAGAAAATAGAAGAGTCAGATAAGATCCTGGGAAAAGACATGTGGGTTTGGGCCCACTCAAAAGAAACACCGTTGAACGATTTAAAAGATAGATTGTGCCAGTTGAATTAAATGGCTTGAATAAGATAACAACCTCGAGATAGCTTAAGCGAATTAGCAATGGAAACATGAATCTCCTGAGATATCTTCAGCACTCTGGAACAATTGAATAGCAAGCGGGGAATGACTATGTGGTGCACCAGCATGAGAAAGCATTGGAAAAATGAAAGGACTATGCTCAATACCAAAGCTTGAATTGAATCCATCGGACAAGAAAATAAAGAAGAACGATGGACTAGTAGAGCATCTTCATGAGAAACACCGGGTAAGAACATTGATTGAAAAGAATGAAGAGACTTCACATGAATAAAAGGGTACTTGATTAAGAAATCCAAGTCCCTGAAGAAAAAAGGGTGGGAGGGTGGGAAAACAAAGGCAACTTGGGACGGATGAAACAGACAACGTTGAGAAGACCTAGAGTTGATCTTGCGGATGTCAAAAATGATCGGATCCACTTGAAGAGCAGCACACTGGTTGAGAAGAAAATGAGATGCCAAACTCGATGATCAAGAAGGATTGGTATTCACATAGAAGTTGAGAACACCACTTAGGGGAGGTATGGAATCAACACTTGACATTGAAGCAACTCAAATACCACAACTCAAAACAAAACAAATGATTGGCTTGCAAAATAAGCCGGAAACAAACATATGATAGATCCCATATCGTATCATGTGTCTGTTGAGAAGATATCCTATGTGATACTTGAATTCCCACTTATAAACTCCCAAAACTTTCTGGTTATGCAATCAGGTGTTGGGGATACAGGGGAAGCATAATATCTCACCCAAACTAACAATTCCTACATCCAGCTGTATCCATCCTCCAACACATCCTCTGCTGCTGTATCCATCCAGCTGGGCAACACATAAAGCACAGTGCAGATGTTGGCTGGTGGCACGTAATTACAAGCTCTCTCTTTTGCGTGTATGCAGTGCACCACCACCTTATACTACAAACTCGTGTTTGTTGTATGAATGAAACAATACAAAGCGTGTATGCAAAGACATCTCGGTTTCTGGATCAGCATTCCACCTCACTGCATGCATATGCCGTGGCAACAAAGTGAACACGAACAAAACGAAGAAGAAGAAGTGCATGCAAAACCAGCGGGCAACGAAGCCGATGGGCCGGCGCCTTGGCAATAGGAGAGGATCCACCAAATTAAAGATCACGCCGTGAGGCGCAAGCAGGTTAATAAACTGCTATGCACGCACGAACAAGACAAAGGCGGTACGCCTCCATCTTTTTTTTCATAACTCCGTTGGGTATACTTGGCAAGCCAGCCGGGAGACGCAAGCCCATCATGTAAAAAAGAAAAGAAAAAAGAGATAGAATGGTGCGTGAGAAGCGGTGGTTTGAGATCGATCGGACGGAGTAGTGAGCGCGGGTTTCTCGCCCCGGCCATGACGTGAGGAATCGGCAACGTAACTTATGTTTTGTGACGCCCGGATAATTACGCTACAGTAAACTTCTACTAATGATGCCACGTCACCATGATTATTGTTGCTAATCTCGCGTCAGTTCGAAACCCAGTTCAAAATTTAAAAATAAAGTCAAACAAGAAAAGTTTCCAAACATTAAAACTAAAATGCTCTAGACGTGCCAAATAATGCATAGGTAATTATGGTTAAGAAACCCCATTTTTATGAAATGTTTAAATACCCTTAGGTGAATAAAACAGTAGCAAAAACCAATATACAAATGATTTTATAATTAACAAAATACTAAACTAAATAGCTTTGGGGTAAAACCTTTTGTTGTAGGGGATTTTAATGTATTACTAAATTAGGGATTATTTTAATATTAGATAAAAACTAAATGAAAAATAAACTAGAAATAAAACAGAAAAAGGAAAAACAAAACTAACAAAAAAGAGGAAAGAGAAAACCCCCCCCTCCCCGCTGGGCCAAGTGGCCCAGCTTGCCTCTGCCGGCCCAACCGGCCGGCCCACCCGCACCCATAAACCGTACCCCCACTCCCCCACTCTCCAACGACACCCCACTTCCCCGCCCCCCGAAAATATCTCCTCCCTCCCCGATTGGATTAGGAGCGGAGGAGGAGGTCGTCGCAACACCCTCGCTCGACGCCCGACGCCGCCACACCGCTGGACCTCGACGGAGTTTGCCCTCGCCAGCCTGCTTCCTCGCCACTGCGTCGTCTTCGCCCGCCTCCTCGCCCCCCTGTTGCCCAGTCCCTACGAATCCTGGTGAGGCCTCGACCTCCTCTTCCCCTCGCCCCGCTCGCTGGCTACACGCGTGCCCGCCTCCGCTCGTTACTGCTGCTGTTGCACTGCATCGCCCGTGCGCGCATGTCCCCGCATCGCCGAGACCTTCCACCCGCAGTGCGCGCTCGCTAGCGCCACCCCTCCCTGCGCCACGGCCTGGCCGAGCGCCCGCGCCCCTGGCTCTCCTCGCTAGCCTACTGTCGCAGCCACACCCGCCCGCGCACCGCGCCCATTGTCCCTGCTTTTGCTACTCTACCACCGTCGCCGTGCCATGCCAATGTCCCCGCTTCGCCCCCGCACGCCCGCTGGCCTCGGCCACTCTCGCCGCGCCCCCCTCCCCGCTCGCCGCTCATGCTCTCCCCGCCCGCTACCTATCACCGCCGCCCCTCGTCGTCGATTCCCGGTGCCCGCACGCGCACCAGCTGCCCCGGTCACACTCGGCGGCCTCGCCGACACACCGGCACCCCGGGTCTGCCCTTCAGGCGCAAACGCACGGGTGCCCGCTTCCCGTTTCACCCGCTAGGCCCCCTGGGGCCAATGACAGGTGGGCCTAGCCCAGAACGTTATTTAAAAAAGAGGTTTAAAAGAAATAATAACAAATAAATAAATTAGTAATTAATTAATTAATAAGTTAATTAAGTAAATTAATCCTGCTTAACTAATCTAACTAAAATGAATTAACCTAATCACTTAGTTAGTCTAATCAACAGGTTTAGTTAGTTTGAGACGATGACAAATGGGGCCCACGCGTCAGTTTGAAAAAGTCAACTGACTATTGACTGCTGACATCACCCTGATGTCATGCTGACATCATAATGGCATTTCCAAATTAATTTAATTCTATTAATCCCAAAATTGATTAAAAACTTTGAAAATTAATATAAATTAAACCGTAGCTCGGATGAAAAAACTTTGTATATGAAAGTTGCTCAGAACGACGAGACGAATCCGGATACGCAACCCGTTCGTCCGCCACACATCCCTTGCATAGTAAACAAGCAACTTTCCCCCTCAGTTTCATCTGTCCGAAAACGCGAAACACCGGGGATATTTTCCCGGTTGTTTCCCCCCTTCACCGGTATCACCTCGTACCGCGTCAGGTCACCCCTAGCACTATGTAATGCCGCATCTTGCTTTTTTGTTACATTGATTGCTCTGTTATTTATTGTGTTCCCCCTCTGTTACTTCTTTCCGGTAGACCCCGAGACTGCCGGAGACCCCCAGTACGACTACGGAGTTGACGACCCCTCTCTCTTGCCAGAGCAACCAGGCAAGCCCCCCCCCCCTTGATCACCAGATATCGCCTACTCTTCTCTATACTGCTTGCATTAGAGTAGTGTAGCATGTTACTGCTTTCCGTTAATCCTATCCTGATGCATAGCCTGTCCTTGCTACTACTGTTGTTACCTTTACCTGCAATCCTAATGCTTAGTATAGGATGCTAGATTATCATTAGTGGCCCTACACTCTTGTCCGTCTACCTTGCTATACTACTGGGCCGTGATCACTTCGGGAGGTGATCACGGGCATATACTATATACTTTGCACTATTACATTACCTGTGGTATTGTTCGGAGTTGGGGGCTGAAGGGGCAGGTGGCTCCATCCCGGTAGAGGTGGGCCTGGGTTCCGGACGGCCCTCGACTGTTACTTTGTGGTGGAGCAACAGGGCAGGTTGAGACCACCTAGGAGAGAGGTGGGCCTGGCCCTGGTCGGTGTTCGCGGATACTTAACACATTTAACGAGATCTTGGTATTTGATCTGAGTCTGGCTACTGGCCTATACGCACTAACCATCTACGCGGGGACAGTTATGGGCACTTGATGTCGTGGTATCAGCTGAAGCCTTCGTGACGTGAGCGACTGAGCGGCGCACGCCGGATTGGACAGTAATCCTGCTCTTGTATTAAGGGGGCTAGTTCTGCTTCCGGCCGCCCTCGCAACGTGTGGGTGTGCAATGGGCGATGGGCCCAGACCCCTGCGCCATAGGATTTAGACCGGTGTGCTGACCTCTGTGTTGTGCCTAGGTAGGGCTGCGACATGTTGATCTTCCGAGGCCGGGCATGACCCAGGAAAGTGTGTCCGGCCAAATGGGATCGAGCGTGTTGGGTTATGTGCTGCACCCCTGCAGGGAAGTTAATCTATTCGAATAGCCATGATCTCCGGTAACAGGACGACTTGGAGTTGTACCTTGACCTTATGACAACTAGAACCGGATACTTAATAAAACACACCCTTCCAAGTGCCAGATACAATCGGTGATCGCTCTCTCACAGGGCGATGAAGGGAGGATCATCGGTTAGGTTTATGCTATGCGATGCTACTTGGTGAGCTTACCATCTACTCTCTTCTCCATGCTGCAAGATGGAGGTGGCCAGAAGTGTAGTCCTCGACGGGATTAGCTATCCCCCTCTTATTCCGGCTTTCTGCAGTTCAGTCTACATATGATACCCTTATTCCATTTGATACCAATGCATACATATGTAGTGTAGCTCCTTGCTTGCGAGTACTTTGGATGAGTACTCACGGTTGCTTTGCTCCCTCTTTTCCCCCCTTTTCTATACTTGTTTTCTACGACCACACGTTGGAGCCCAGGAGCCAGACGCCACCGTCGACGACGACTACTACTACTCGGGAGGTGCCTACTACTACGTGCAGCCCGCTGACGACGACCAGGAGTAGTTTAGGAGGATCCCAGGCAGGAGGCCTGCGCCTCTTTCGATCTGTATCCCAGTTTGTGCTAGCCTTCTTAAGGCAACTTGTTTAACTTATGTCTATACTCAGATATTGTTGCTTTCGCTGACTCGTCTATGATCGAGCTCTTGTATTAGAGCCCTCGAGGCACCTGGCTTGTAATATGATGCTTGTATGACTTATTTTATTTGTAGAGTTGTGTTGTGATATCTTCCCGTGAGTCCCTGATCTTGATCGTACACGTTTGTGTGTATGATTAGTGTACGATTGAATCGGGGCGTCACAAGTTGGTATCAGAGCCGACTGCCTGTAGGAATCCCCCTTCCATACTCCTTGGCCAAAGTCGAGTCTAGTCACTAAAAAACTTTTACTAACATGGTTGTGTGCCTTACGGGCCCACGTTGCCATTTGGGTGGTACTAGGATCTTTTACTCCTCGTCTATACTCTGGGACTCTAATCTCTCTTCTATTCAGGTTAAATGATTGTGCTAACTCTAACTCTAGGTTCTCGTAAATACTTTGTCCCGAAGAGCCCCTTCATTCCAGATGATGGCCTGCTTCACCAGAAGATTCCGAAGATACTCTCCGTTATTCTTTCGAGAATCCTTTGTGCCCACCGCTTTGCAGCTCTTTGCCATAGAAATACCCTTACGGATAATTTCTCGCACTTATCGAGTATCCGCTCATCCCCAGTTGATTCATGTATTTCACATAAGTCTTCAAAATGCCATTCGATCCCCGAAAAATCCTCAACAGCCTATTGCTCTTGAAATTCTGGCTTGATTGCATTATGATTAACCTCATAAGTCCGGTAATCTTATTGGCATCCTTAGTCATTAACAGTTTGAGTCTGTTGAATCAATATGTTGCGAATGCTCGCAATCCTTAATCAGATCCTTCATTTCGTCCTTCCGGCTCAGACGTCATTTTAAACACGAGCTGGATCTCGACCAATCAAATTGCCGTCGATTGTACCCCTAAGGCTATTCAACTTATCCCTCCCTAATCAGAGCATTGCTTCTGATCTCTTGTCTTGGAATTGATAATTCCTTTGCATTTGAACTTTGAGTTAGTCAGTTGTTTCCATAAACTGATCTCCTTGCATTCCTTCTTCCCCTGGTTGAGTACCGATGCTCACATCAGATCCCTTGTGGACCACCAGATCCTTTGTTGGATTTTATCTGACAGCGTCCGTCGTATTCTATAAGCTTGTGCACCTTACCTCGGATACATAATGCCTTTGGTAAATTGTATCCTCTACTTTCTCCAGCATGCTCTACTATCGAGCTTGTGATATTTATTCCTGAAATTTGTGGTATATGTTCCTAAGATGCCCTGATGGGTTGAACCTATGCCTTCCCTAATCCTGTGAACCCGAAAGATTTCACGGGTCATACTTACCTGGTATTGCACCAGGTAAAAATTTCAACAACTATTGTCATTTTCAAAATATGAGAGGTGAATGAAAGGTTATGCATTTGAGAAGTGGGAGTCGACCTTGAACTTTGTGTTCATGCCCATGGACACGATGTAGATCTTATCATTAAAGCTTCTCTTAAATTAACTATTCCCTTGTATAAGTCCATCTTATATCTGGGATCTGGCCTTTTGCAATCGTGTTTCCGACCATGTTCTCCTTTAAATACCATTTCTCGGACAAGTTGAAGTAATTGTCTTCTACAGATCATTGCACCCAACCAACCTTTACTTTGATCTACCATCGTGTATTACACTCTGGTATCTCAAGAATATCATAGAACTGCATAACTTCTTATGGGTTCTTCATCAACTATTATTTCTCACCGATTCCAATTTTCTCGGGTTCTGGGTTGTCGTCAACCAAGGACACCAATAAGTGAATCGATTCCGCACTCTGGTTCAATAACTCTTAAACAATTGTTGTTGCTTACGAGTTAATAATCACTTAAGTCATTCCTAGCCTGATCGGCTATATCATCATTGTGCTAAATTTTAACTGTGCTACTTGGTCCTTCTTCATGGAGCACAATTCTCGACGATGAGCTAAGCTTATGTCGATTTTCCTCATCATATCATTTCACCTTGAACCGCAAGCTTGATTTCAAGTTTGTGTCGTAACCATGGTTCCAATAACCTTCCGTTTATCATTCATTTGACTAGATGTCATCACCGATTGATTACATCTTCATGAAATCTCTCGACAAATGTGTCGTGATCATCATCAGCATTCCGAGATCTTCCAAGATATCAATTGAGTTCATGATGACAAATACCATCCTTGCCCTTGATGATTTGTGTTACCATCGACCACTTTATTGACTTCCCTCCAACACAAACTTGTTCGTGTTTTGTGTTATACCTTGAGTTCCTTGCTATCCCGCATTTGTTCTTCTTTACCTTGCAGTATTACCATCTTTAATGTCAAGAAAGTCGTGAGGATTTCATCACCTCTTAAGGATTCTTGATACAGGTAATACTTCTCACCATCACCTTTCTTTCTTGGTCCCCGTGTTGGTTCTAACCGGGATACCAACAGGTGAACGGTGCTGTTTGGATTCTGCCCTTCTAGCAACCCTATTGCTTTGAAGTTAATGTTCGGACGTTCATTCTTAGACTATTGATCACTGAATCACCATTCTAACATTTGATCATGCTACCTAAGGCCATACTTTGGGCACCCTTTTCAACTAATGTTTAATTGTGTATGTTTTTCCTTGAGCATACATCATTATATCATTTGATCTGACAAATGTTATCTCCTTGTTCACATAACTATGGAAATCCATCTTTTTGGATACCTCGTTGAATTATTGCTGAGTCCATCAGCCACCTCCTCATCCTCTCCTTGGCTTAATGATGAATCCCTTCGTGTATCCAGAGTCTGACCTTTGATTGAAGACCATGTCAATGCTATCTTGAAGCATGTCTGTGGTACTCCAATTTTCAAAGAGAACATTTGAAGCCCAATGCTAAATGTTTCCTGCTCAATTACCCAAACACCACTGTATGGGTAATGTCATGAAATTCCCCCCCCCCTTACCTAAAGGGTTTTCTACATTATATCATGTCAAGGAAATCATGCTTTGCTTGTCCTTGGGAAGGTTATACCCCTAAAATATGTGTTTAAACACATTTTCCTTTCCATTGTTCTGTTTAATCCGATACATATGTTTTCCTTTCCATTGTTTGGTTTAATCTTTCTTGTGATCTATATGATCTAAGAAGTAATATTCTCCTACTTTTGTAAGCACCTCGGTGTACAACTCTATCAGTAAGAACCTGTTACTATTGTTGATGACATTCCGGTATCCACCGATGGACAAGAACTTTGCCTAATGGTCCGCCTCGTTCAACGAGCAGGAAAATGGTTCTCTTTGTCCCTCGCCCTTGGTACCGAGGTTGTTGCCGACATAACTAACAGGCTATCCTCTGACATGCCTTGCTTACTTGATCGTGCAAGACGTCACCGCCCTTCCTACTTTTAACCCACATGGTGGGCCCATAACCCATAGTTCCACAGGATCGAAACCTGACTCTCCTGTACACCACCTGTTCCCAAGGTTGTTCCTCGCGCTTGACTTCGTATGTAATTCATGGACCACCTGTCTAGTGATCTATTCTGGTATGAGGCGCAATACCTATTCTCGTTGCCCTGAAATCCTTTCACCTACTGATTAGGCATCGAACGATTGCCTATCCGTTGGAGCTTCTCATGGTACCTTCTTACTTTTCTATCGATATCTTCTTAAGTTTCAAATCGAGAGATACTTAAGCTTCTTCCCTGAATTAACCGTCTAATGCTCGATCTTGTTAGGATCCATCCATATTGAGTTTTCCCTTCTTACCCTTTCGTAATTACGGTGAAGATCCTGAAAGAAGGACAACAACTTCATCCTGATGACCTGAAGTAGAGAAATGAAGACATCAGCACTATGGATCGACCACTTTGAGAGGAGCAACCAAGACCGAGAAGATTCGTTAGGATTTCGTAACCAGACGTTTCCCCCTTATTCCACCTCTTAAATCTCAGAACGAGATTTCTTGTAGTGGAGGAGAATTGTGACGCCCGGATAATTATGCTACAGTAAACTTCTACTAATGATGCCACGTCACCATGATTATTGTTGCTAATCTCGCGTCAGTTCGAAACCCAGTTCAAATTTTAAAAATAAAGTCAAACAATAAAAGTTTCCAAACATTAAAACTAAAATGCTCTAGACGTGCCAAATAATGCATAGGTAACTATGGTTAAGAAACCCCATTTTTATAAAATGTTTAAATACCCTTAGGTGAATAAAATAGTAGCAAAAACCAATATACAAATGATTTTATAATTAACAAAATACTAAACTAAATAGCTTTGGGGTAAACCTTTTGTTGTAGGGGATTTTAATGTATTACTAAATTAGGGATTATTTTAATATTAGATAAAAACTAAATGAAAAAGAAACTAGAAATAAAACAGAAAAAGGAAAAACAAAACTAAGAAAAAAAGAGGAAAGAGAAAAGCCCCCCCCCACTAGGCCAAGCGGCCCAGCTGGCCTCTACCGGCCCAACCGGCCGGCCCACCCCGCACCCATAAACCGTCCCCCACTCCCCCACTCTCCACCGACACCCCACTCCCCCCCCCCGAAAATATCTCCTCCCTCCTCGATTGGATCAGGAGCGGAGGAGGAGGTCGTCACGACGCCCTCGCTCGACGCCCGACGCCGCCCCACCGCTGGACCTCGACGGAACGCGCCCTTGCCGCCCTCCTTCCTCGCCGATGCGTCGTCTTCGCCCGCCTCCTCGCCCCCCTGTTGCCCAGTCCCTACGAATCCTAGTGAGGCCTCGGCCTCCTCTTCCCCTCGCCCTGCTCGCTGGCTACGCGCCTGCCCGCCTCCGCTCGCCACTGCTGCTGTTGCACTGCATCGCCCGTGCGCGCACGTCCCTGCATCGCCGAGCCCTTCCACCCGCAGCGCGCGCTCGCTAGCACCCCCCTCCCTGCGTCGCGGCCTGGCCGAGCGCCCACACCCCTGGCTCTCCTCGCTCGCCTACTGCCGCAGCCACACCCGCCCGCGCACCGCGCCCATTGTCCCTGCTTTTGCTACTCTGCCGCCGTCGCCGCGCCCTGCCACTGTCCCCGCTTCGCCCCAGCGCGCCCGCTGGCCTCGGCCACTCTCGCCGCGCCACCCTTCCCGCTCGCCGCTCGTGCTCTCCCCGCCCGCTACCTATCGCCGCCGCCCCTCGCCGTCGATTCTCGGCGCCTGCACGCGCACCAGCTACCCCGGTCATGCCCGGCGGCCTCGCCGACACACCGGCACCCCGGGTCTGCCCTTCAGGCGCAAACGCATGGGCACCCACTGCCCGTTTCACCCGCTAGGCCCCCTGGGGCCAATGACAGGTGGGCCTAGCCCAGAACGTTATTTAAAAAAGAGGTTTAAAAGAAATAATAATAAAATATAATAAATAAATAAATTAGTAATTAATTAATTAATTAATAAGTTAATTAAGTTAATTAATCCTGCTTAACTAATCTAACTAAAATGAATTAACCTAATCACTTAGTTAGTCTAATCAACATGTTTAGTTAGTCTGAGACGATGACAAATGGGGCCCACGCGTTAGTTTGACCAAGTCAACTGACTGTTGACTGCTGACATCACCCTAATGTCATGCTGACATCATAATGGCATTTCCAAATTAATTTAATTCTGTTAATCCAAAAAATGATTAAAAACTTTGAAAACTAATATAAATTAAACCGTAGCTCGGATGAAAAAACTTTGTATATGTAAGTTGCTCAGAACGACGAGACGAATCTGGATACGCAGCTCGTTCATCCGCCACACATCCCTAGAATAGCAAACATGCAACTTTCCCCCTCTGGTTCATCTGTCCGAAAACGCGAAACACCGGGGATATTTTCCCGGATGTTTCCCCCCTTCACCGGTATCACCTCGTACCGCGTCAGGTCACCCCTAGCACAACGTAATGCCACATCTTGCTTTTTGTTACATTGATTGCTCTGTTATTTATTGTGTTCCCTCTCCGTTACTTATTTCCGGTAGACCCCAGGACTACCGGAGACCCCCAGTACGACTACGGAGTTGACGACCCCTCTCTCTTGCCAGAGCAACCAGGCAAGCCCCCCCCCTTGATCACCAGATATCACCTACCCTTCTTTATACTGCTTGCATTAGAGTAGTGTAGCATGTTACTGCTTTCCGTTAATCCTATCCTGATGCATAGCCTGTCCTTGCTACTACTGTTGTTACCTTTACCTGCAATCCTAATGCTTAGTATAGGATGCTAGATTATCATCAGTGGCCCTACACTCTTGTCCGTCTGCCATGCTATACTACTGGGCCGTGATCACTTCGGGAGGTGATCACGGGCATATAGTATATACTTTGCACTGTTACATTACCTGTGGTACTGTTCGGAGTTGGGGCTGAAGGGGCAGGTGGCTCCTTCCCGGTAGAGGTGGGCCTGGGTTCCCGACGGCCCTCGACTGTTACTTTGTGGCGGAGCGACAGGGCAGGTTGAGACTACCTAGGAGAGAGGTGGGCCTGGCCCTGGTCGGCGTTCGTGGATACTTAACACGTTTAACGAGATCTTGGTATTTGATCTGAGTCTGGCTACTGGCCTATACACACTAACCATCTACGCGGGGACAGTTATGGGCACTCGACGTCGTGGTATCAGCTGAAGCCTTCGTGACGTGAGCGACTGAGCGGCGCGCGCCGGATTGGACCGTAAGCCTGCTCTTGTATTAAGGGGGCTAGTTCTGCTTCCGGCCACCCTCACAACGTGTGGGTGTGCAATGGGCGATGGGCCCAGACCCTTGCGCCATAAGATTTAGACCGGCGTGCTGACCTCTCTATTGTGCCTAGGTAGGGCTGTGACGTGTTGATCTTCCGAGGCCGGGCATGACCCAGGAAAGTGTGCCCGGCCAAATGGGATCGAGCGTGTTGGGTTATGTGGTGCACCCCTGCAGGGAAGTTAATCTATTCGAATAGCCGTGATCTTCGGTAGCAGGACGACTTCGAGTTGTACCTTGACCTTATGACAACTAGAACCGGATACTTAATAAAACACACCCTTCCAAGTGCCAGATACAATCGGTGATCGCTCTCTCACAGGGCGACGAAGGGAGGATCATCGGTTAGGTTTATGCTATGCGATGCTACATGGTGAGCTTACCATCTACTCTCTTCTCCATGCTGCAAGATGGAGGTGGCCAGAAGCGTAGTCCTCGACGGGATTAGCTATCCCCCTCTTATTCCGGCTTTCTGCAGTTTAGTCTACATATGATACCCTTATTCCATTTGTACCAATGCATACATATGTAGTGTAGCTCCTTGCTTGCGAGTACTTTGGATGAGTACTCACGGTTGCTTTGCTCCCTCTTTTCCCCCCTTTTCTATACTCGTTTGCTGCGACCAGACGTTGGAGCCCAGGAGCCAAACGCCACCGTCGACGACGACTACTACTACTCGGGAGGTGCCTACTACTACATGCAGCCCGCTGACGACGACCAGGAGTAGTTTAGGAGGATCCCAGGCAGGAGGCCTGCGCCTCTTTCGATCTGTATCCCAATTTGTACTAGTCTTCTTAAGGCAACTTGTTTAACTTATGTCTGTACTCAGATATTGTTGCTTCCGCTGACTCGTCTATGATCGAGCTCTTGTATTCGAGCCCTCGAGGCCCCTGGCTTGTAATATGATGCTTGTATGACTTACTTTATTTGTAGAGTTGTGTTGTGATATCTTCCCGTGAGTCCCTGATCTTGATCGTACATGTTTGTGTGTATGATTAGTGTACGATTGAATCGGGGCGTCACATGTTTCATGCTATGGTTAGGTTTACCTTAATACTTCTTTTGTAGTCGCGGATGCTTGCAAGAGGGGTTAATCATAAGTGGGATGCTTGTCCAAGAAAGGGCAGTACCCAAGCACCGGTCGACCCACATATCAAATTATCAAAGTACCGAACGTGAATCATATGAACGTGATGAAAACTAGCTTGACGATCATTCCCATGTGTCCTTGGGAGCGTTTTCCTTCATATAAGAGTTTGTCCAGGCTTGTCCTTTGCTACAAAAAGGATTGGGCCATCTTGTTGCACCTTATTTACTTTTACTATTTGTTACCCTTTACAAATTACCTTATCACAAAACTACCTGTTACCGATAATTTCAGTGCTTGCAGAGAATAACTTGCTGAAAACTGCTTATCATTTCCTTCTGCTCCTCGTCGGGTTCGATACTCTTACTTATCGAAAGGACTACGATAGATCCCTACTACCTCTTGAGCATTGCGTTGGTTTTTCCTTAAAGAGGAAAGGGTGATGCAGTAAAGCAGCGTAAGTATTTCCCTCAGTTTTTGAGAACCAAGGTATCAATCCAGTAGGAGACCACGCGTGAGTCACCTCGTACCTACACACACGAATAAGAACCTCGAAACCAATGCGATAAAGGGGTTGTCAATCCCTTCACGGCCACTTGCAAGAGTGAGATCTGATAGAGATGATAATAATAAGATAAATATTTTGGTATTTTTATGATATAGATTGAAAGTAAAGATTGCAAAATAAATAGATTGGAAACTTGTATGATGGAGAATAGACCCGGGGGCCATAGGTTTCACTAGTGGCTTCTCTCAAGAAAGCATAAGTATTACGGTGGGTGAACAAATTACTGTCAAGCAATTGATAGAAAAGCGAATAATTATGAGAATATCTAGGCATGATCATGTATATAGGCATCATGTCCGAAACAAGTAGACCGAAAGGATTTTGCATCTACTACTATTACTCCACACATCGACCACTATCCAGCATGCATCTAGAGTATTAAGTTCATAAGAACAGAGTAACACCTTAAGCAAGATGACATGATGTAGAGGGATAAATTCATGCAATATGATATAAATCCCATCTTTTTATCCTCGATGGCAACAATACAATACGTGTCGGTTCCCTTTCTGTCTCTGGGATCGAGCACCGCAAGATTGAACCCAAAGCTAAGCACTTCTCCCATTGTAAGAAATGTCAATCTAGTAGGCCAAACCAAACTGATAATTCGAAGAGACTTGCAAAGATAAACCAATCATACATAAAAGAATTCAGAGAAGATTCAAATATTGTTCATAGATAAACTTGATCATAAACCCACAATTCATCAGATCTCGACAAACACACCGCATAAGAAGATTGCATCGAATAGATCTCCAAGAGAATTGAGGAGAACTTTGTATTGAGATCCAAAGAGAGAGAAAAAGCCATCTAGCTACTAGCAATGGACCAGAAGGTCTGAGGTAAACTACTCACACATCATTGGAGGGGCCATGGAGTTGATGTAGAGGCCCTCCGTGACCAATGCCCCCTCCGGTGGAGCTCTGGAGAAGTCCCCTAGATGGGATCTCTTGGGTACAGAAGGTTGCGGCGGTGGAAATGGGGTTTTGTGGTGCTCCTGGATGTTTGCGGGGTATATGGATATATATATAGGAGGAAGAAGTGGGTCGGTGGAGCAACGAGGGGCTCATGAGGGTATAGGGAACGCCTAGGGGGTGGGCGTGCCCCCTGCCTCGTGGCCGCGACGTTGATTGCTTGATGTCCACTCCAAGTCCCTTGGATTATGTTTGTACCAAAAATCACGCTCCCGAAGGTTTCATTCCGTTTGGACTCCGTTTGATATTCCTTTTCTACGAAACACTGAAATAGGCAAAAAAACAGCAATTTGGGTTGGGCCTCCGGTTAATAGGTTAGTCCCAAAAATAATATAAAAGTGTAAAATAAAGCCCATTAACATCCAAAACAGATAATATAATAGCATGGAACAACCAAAAATTATAGATATGTTGGAGACGTATCAAGCATCCCCAAGCTTAATTCCTGCTCGTCCTCGAGTAGGTAAATGATAAAAACAGAATTTTTGATGTGGAATGCTTCCTAACATATTTCTCAATGTATTTTTTCTTTATTGTGGCATGAATGTTCAGACCCGAAAGATTCAAGATAAAAGTTTAATATTGACATAAAAATAATAATACTTCAAGCATACTAACTAAGCAATTATGTCTTCTCAAAATAACATGGCCAAAGAAAGTTCATCCCTACAAAATCATATAGTTTGGTCATGCTCCATTTTCGTCACACAAGAATGCTCTCATCATGCACAACCCCAATGACAAGCCAAGCAATTGTTTCACACTTTAGTAATCTCAAACTTGTTTCAACTTTCACGCAATACATGAGCGTGAGCCATGGATATAGCACTATGGGCGGAATAGAATATAATGAAGGGGGTTATGTGGAGAAGGCAAAAAAGGAGAAAGTCTCACATTGATGCGTCTAATCAATGGGCTAGGGAGATGCCCATCAATTGATGTCAATGCAAGGAGTAGGGATTTCCATGCAACGGATGCACTAGAGCTATAAATGTATGAAAGCTCAACAAAAGAAACTAAGTGGGTGTGCATCCAACTTGCTTGCTCACGAAGACCTAGGGCACTTGAGGAGGCCCATTGTTGGAATATACAAGCCAAATTCTATAATGAAAAATTCCCACTAGTATATGAAAATGACAAAACAAGAGACTCTCTATTATAAAGATCATGGTGCTACTTTGAAACACAAGTGTGGAAAAAAGGATAGTAGCATTGCCCCTTTTTATTTATTTATATTTTTTGGGCCTTCTTTTTTTGGCCTTTCTCTCTTTTTTTTATTGGGACAATGCTCTATTAATGATGATCATCACACTTCTATTTATTTACAACTCAATGATTACAACTTGATACTAGAACAAGATATGACTCTATATGAATGCCTCCGGCGGTGTACCGGGATGTGCAATGACTCATGAGTGACATGTATGAAAGAATTATGAATGGTGGCTTTGCCACAAATACGATGTCAACTACATGATCATGCAAGGCAATATGACAATGATGATGCATGTCATAACAAACGGAACGGTGGAAAGTTGCATGGCAATATATCTCGGAATGGCTATGGAAATGCCATAATAGGTAGGTATGGTGGCTGTTTTGAGGAAGATATAAGGAGGTTTATGTGTGACAGAGTGTATCGTATCACAGGATTTGGATGCACCGGCGAAGTTTGCACCAACTCTCAAGGTGAGAAAGGGCAATGCACGGTACCGAAGAGGCTAGCAATGATGGAAGGGTGAGAGTGCGTATAATCCATGGACTCAACATTAGTCATAAAGAACTCACATACTTATTGCACAAAATCTACAAGCCATCAAAAACCAAGTATTACGCGCATGCTCCTAGGGGGATAGATTGGTAGGAAAAGACCATCGCTCGTCCCCGACCGCCACTCATAAGGAAGACAATCAAATAACACCTCATGTTTCAAATTTGTTACACAATGTTTACTATACATGCATGCTACGGGACTTGCAAAGTTCAACACAAGTATTTCTCAAATTCACAACTACTCAACTAGCACAACTTTGATATCACTATCTCCATATCTCAAAACAATCATCAAGTATCAAACTTCTCTTAGTATTTAATGCACTTATAGGAAAGCATCTTATTATGACTAAAACCAAATTTCCATGTTGTTCTAAAGGACTCAAAAAATAATATAAGTGAAGCATGAGAGATCAATTATTTTTATAAAATAAAACCACCACCGTGCTCTAAAAGATATAAGTGAAGCACTAGATCAAAAACTATATAGCTCAAGAGATATAAGTGAAGCACATAGAGTATTCTAATAAATTCCAATTCATGTGTGTCTCTCTCAAAAAGGTGTGTACAGCAAGGATGATTGTGGTAAACTAAAAAGCAAAGACTCAAATCATACAAGACGCTCCAAGCAAAACACATATCATGTGGCGAATAAAAATATAGCTCCAAGTAAAGTTACCGATGAACGAAGACAAAAGAGGGGATGCCTTTTGGGGCATCCCCAAGCTTAGGCTTTTTGGTGTACTTGTATTTTACCTTGGGGTGCCTTGGGCATCCACAAGCTTAGGCTCTTGCCACTCCTTGTTCCATAATCCATCAAATCTTTACCCAAAACTTGAAAACTTCACAACACAAAACTTAACAGAAAATCTCGTGAGCTCCGTTAGCGAAAGAAAAGAAAACACCACTTCAAGGTACTGTAATGAACTCATTATTTATTTATATTGGTGTTAAACCTACTGTATTCCAACTTCTCTATGGTTTATAAACTCTTTTACTAGCCATAGATTCATCAAAATAAGCAAACAACACACGAAAAACAGAATCTGTCAAAAACAGAACAGTCTGTAGTAATCTGTAACTAACGCAAACTTATGGAACCACAAAAATTCTAAAATATATTTATTGACGTGAGGAATTTATCTATTAATCATCTGGAAAAAGAATTAACAACATATCACTCTTCAATAAAAACTGGCAGCAATTCTCGTGAGCGCTAAAGTTTCTGTTTTTTACAGCAAGATCAAAAAGACTTTCCCCAAGTCTTCCCAATGGTTCTACTTGGCACAAACACTAATTAAACACAAAGAACACAACCAAAACATAGGCTAGATAAAAAATTTATTGAATAACAGCAAGGAAAAATATTGGGTTGTCTCCCAACAAGCGCTTTTCTTTGAAGCCTTTTAGCTAGGCATTGATAATTTTAATGATGCTCACATGAAAGACAAGAATTGAAGCACAAAGAGAGCATCATAAAATATGTGACAAACACACTTAAGTCTAACATACTTCCTATGCATAGGTATTTTATAAGCAAACAAATTATCATAGCAAGCAAAAAACTGGCATATGCAAGGAAGCGGAAAGAAACGATAGCAATCTCAACATAATGAGAGGTAATTTTGTAACATGAAAATTTCTACAACCATAATTTACATTCTCATAATAATTACATGTAGGGTCATAATCAAATTCAAAAATATAGCTATCACATACAATATTCTCAACATGATCCACATACATGTAAAGTTGACACTCTTCCAAAATAGTGGGATTAACATTAACTAAAGTCATGACCTCTCCAAGCCCACTTTTATCAAAAAATTCACAAGATTGAACATTCTCCAAATATGTGGGATCTAAAGTCGACACTCTTCCAAACCCACTTTCAATATTATTACAAACATTATTATCAATCTCATATTCATCATGGGGCTTAAATAAATTGTCAAGATCATAAGAAGAATCACCCCAATCATGATCATTGCAACAAGTAGTGGACATAGCAAAGCTAGCATCCCCAAGCTTAGGGTTTTGCATATTATAAGCACAATTGGCATTAATATAATTTATACTATCATCATTGCAATCATGCTTTTTATTCAAAGATCTATCATGAATCACTTCATAAAGTACTTCATTGCAATTTTCAAATTCACGAATTTCAAGCAAACCTTCATAAAGATAATCTAGTGCACAAAACTCACTAGCAATTGGTTCACCATAATTGGATCTCTTAAAAAGATTAGCAAGCGGATGAGGATCCATAGATCTTAGGTTCTCTGTTTGGCAACAAATAAACAACTATTCCAACCAAACAAGCAAACGAGCCAAGTAAGACATCAAGGCAACTGGAAAGACGAACAAAAGAAGGGAAAATAAAATGGCAAGGGTGAAGTGGGGGAGAGGAAAACGAGAGGCAAATGGCAAATAATGTAATGCGAAGGATAAGAGTTGTGATGGGTACTTGGTATGTCTTGACTTGGCGTAGATCTCCCCGGCAACGGCGCCAGAAATCCTTCTTGCTACCTCTTGAGCACTGCGTTGGTTTTCCCTTGAAGAGGAAAGGGTGATGCAGTAAAGCAGCGTAAATATTTCCCTCAGTTTTTGAGAACCAAAGTATCAATATAGTAGGAGACCACGTGCGAGTCACCTCGTACCTACACACACAAATAAGAACCTCGCAACCAACGCGATAAAGGGGTTGTCAATCCCTTCACGGCCACTTGCAAGAGTGAGATCTGATAGAAATGGTAATAATAAGATAAATATTATTGGTATTTTTATGATATAGATTGAAAGTAAAGATTGCAAAATAAATAGATTGGAAACTTGTATGATGGAGAATAGACCCGGGGGCCATTGGTTTCACTAGTGGCTTCTCTCAAGAAAGCATAAGTATTACGGTGGGTGAACAAATTACTGTCGAGCAATTGATAGAAAAGCGAATAATTATGAGAATATCTAGGCACGATCATGTATATAGGCATCATGTACGAGACAAGTAGACCGAAATGATTCTGCATCTACTACTATTACTCCACACATCGACCACTATCCAGCATGCATCTAGAGTGTTAAGTTCATAAGAACATAGTAACGCCTTAAGCAAGATGACATGATGTAGAGGGATAAATTCATGCAATATGATATAAGCCCCATCTTTTTGTCCTCGATGGCAACAATACAAAACGTGTCGGTTCCCTTTCTGTCACTTGGATAGAGCACCTCAAGATTGAACCCAAAGCTAAGAACTTCTCCCATTGCAATAAAGATCAATTAAGCAGGCCAAACCAAACTGATAATTCGAAGAGACTTGCAAAGATAAACCAATCATACATAAAAGAATTCAGAGAAGATTCAAATATTGTTCATAGATAAACTTGATCATAAACCCACAATTCATCTGATCTCGACAAACACATCGCAAAAGAAGATTATATCGAATAGATCTCCAAGAGAATCGAGGAGAACTTTGTATTGAGATCCAAAGAGAGAGAAGAAGCCATCTAGCTACTAGCTATGGACCCGAAGGTCTGAGGTAAACTACTCACACATCATCGGAGGGGCCATGGAGTTGATATAGAGGCCTTCCGTGATCAATGCCCCTCTGGCGGAGCTCCGGAAAAGGCCCCAAGATGGGATCTCTTGGGTACAGAAGGTTGCGGCGGTGGTGTGGTGCTCCTGGATGTTTGCGTGGTATATGGATATATATAGGAGGAAGAAGTAGGTCGGTGGAGCAACGAGGGGGCCACGAGGGTGGAGGGCGCACCCCCCTGCCTCGTGGTCGCCTTGTTGATTGCTTGACGTCCACTCTAAGTCCCCTGGATCACGTTTGTTCCAAAAATCACGCACCCGAAGGTTTCATTCCGTTTGGACTCCATTTGATATTCCTTTTCTACAAAACACTGAAATAGGCAAAAAACAGCAATTTGGGCTGGGCCTTCGGTTAATAGGTTAGTCCCAAAAATAATATAAAAGCTTAAAATAAAGCCCGTTAACATCCAAAACAGATAATATAATAGCATGGAACAATCAAAAATTATAGATACGTTGCAGACGTATCAATCTCCTATACTTGTGGGTCAACAATGATGCAATGCAAAAAATGCTATGAAGAAAGGAACAAACAAACAAACAAACAAGTCACACGGTGAAACTTGGAATAGCTAGAAGTCTTCTGGAGCGCCGATCTTGGGGCGTCACAATTCTCCCACACTAAAAGAGGATCTCGACCCGAGATCCTAGGGATGGCACTGGAGGGAAATGGAAGAGAAAGAGGCAAAACAAAGTGGCTTCTCCGATAGACGAGTGAAACCACGAACCTTAAGAGATTGAAAACTTGAAAGAAGAACACAACAGAGTTGAACGAAAAATTGAGAGCACTCTGGTAGAAAAGAGAAACAAGGAACACCATGTGAAACTTGGAGGTTGCAAAGCTATGAATGACGAGCACAATGGACAAGAAGGAATTGAAACCACTCTGGTTAAGACGAGGTAAACACGGAACAAGGAAGAACAAATTCGAACAACACTTCGGTTGAAAAGAGATGCAAGACTTGATAAGATGGAAAGAACTTGGAAAAAGCGGCAGACTTGATAAGATGAAAGGAACTTGAAAAGAGTACACCACACTCCGGTTAAATGGATAAGGATGGAAAAGAACATGATCTTGGCAAAATGAGAAGATGGGACAAAGAGAGCAACATCCCAATGCCTCCGGAATGATACAATAGAAGCTAGATCATTGGAAAGGAAAGAACGGAGAAGAAGAAAAAAAGACAACTCTCCCAACTACAATTGAAAGAGTATCATTACGAAGAAGGGTTGAACGGAGTTGTTGGATAATCAACAACGCAAGGTATAAACTTGTTGTGGGATTATGGAAAACATCTCAAAATTATGAGGTGACAACCGACCACTAAAGGAAAACAATTGCCTGATTTAGATCGAACAAGAGATAAAAACTTCTTCCACCAAGATCATAATTAGATAACTTGGGTCATTGATAAGCACCACAATTATTAACATTCCTTAGGGAAGGCTTTAAGTGAAATTCATACCAAGATAACTCCAAGGAACAAAATGATGGGTTTAAATATCTCATTCCTGACAACTTGGAATCATGAAACATGAAGGAAATTGTCAAAAATGGCATAACACCACCTCAAAAGATAATGTAGAAAGAATTGCATTTTAGAATGTGCGATGGAGAATGCTTGATCTCCTCCAACAAGAATGTTGACGAACACTAGAAGAAGGAATGAATTATTTGATGAACCACCATGTAGAGCCTCCATGAAGAACTCCGGTAATAAAAGGATGATAGAAAGAAAGAGAAGTTAAAAACACACAGTGAAGCCTTGCCATGTTTTAGATGGAGCTTCAGGATGAGATAATTTTGAACTCCGGACAAGAAAGATGAATAACTCGGAACCAAGAATTACTTCCTTATGAACAAACTCCGGAAGAAGGAATTATAATCGCCTCGAGGGAAATAAGAATATGATTTATTGTATGTTTTATCCTTCATCAACTTAAATTGATGACAAACAATGGATTTTTTTCGCATACTACTCATTCTTCTTGAAAAGATTGAAGAGGCGTATGGTGCAAACTTGAAGAAGTCTTCAACAATTCACCGGTAAAATTTGGAAAGAATGAATAAATTGATACGATAACAACAGAAGAGGAATGTTAGACAAACCGCCATAATGATTAAAAGAATGAACGAAGAAAACGAATGCATCACCAGGAAGAATTGAAAAATGAACGAAGATACTTGAGAGAATTTAGATACAAGTGAACGAAGAGATCATGAGCTGATTAGAGAATTCTTGAATGATGCACCGAAAGAATATGGAGAACGATAGCTGAAAGCTGGGAATGAGTAACATTCAGAAATGATGGCCTTCGGATGATCGAGAAAGGAAGCAACTCCTGAAATGTGTTGGATGGGTATGAAAAGAATTTCTTGCAGCCCGAACAATTTGAGAGGATATCATGAAACTTGAGCTACGAATCTTCGAGAGAATGGACAAGATTTAAGAGAAACTCTTCTTCGGTCTTCAAATGTTGAGAATGACGACGAGAAACACCACCATGAATTGTTGAGGCACTCCGGAATGAAGAATAGAAAGGTTGAACCAACTATGAAAAGAATTTGAAAGCAATCTTGGAAAAGGCATATGAATGATGGAACCCATTCTTACGTCAAGCTTTGAAAAGAATTTGAGAATAGCTCCAGAAAACAATTAGAAGAGTCAGGTAAGATCCTGGGACAAGACCTGTGGGTAAGGGCCCACTCAAAAGAAAACACCGTTGGAAATAGTTGCTTGAAAGAGAGATTGCACCAGTTGAATTAAATGACTTGAATGAGATAAGAAACACGAAATAGAACGAATGGATATTGAATGAAAATACGAGTCTTTTGAGATATCTTCAGCACTCTAGAACAAATGAATAGCGAGAAGTGAATGATTAAGAGGTGTACCGGCATGAGAAAGCATTTGAAATAAGGAAAGAGATTTGATCAACACCGAAAGCTTGAATTTAGTCCACCGGGGAACAAAATAGAATGAAGAATGATAAACTTGAAGCTTCCTTAGTATCTTCCTGAGAATCACCAGATAAGAACATTGACGGAAAAGAATGGAGAGACTTTCCATCAATAAAAAGGATACTTGATTAAGAAATCTAAGTCCTTGAAGAAAAGGGTGGGAGGGTGGGAAAACAAAGGCAACTTGGGATGAATGAAACAAACACCATTGAGAAAAACCAAGAATTGGTCTTGCACATATTGAAAGGATAGGATTAACTTCAAGAGAAGCACATCGGTTGGAAAAGAATTTTCAAGACAATCTCGATGGTCAAGAAGGATTCGTATTCACCTAGAAGTATGAGAACACCACTTAGGGAAGGTATGGAATCAACACTTGACATTGAAGCAACTCGAATACGACAAACAAAAACAAAAACAAAGGATTTGGCTTGCGGAATAAGTTGGAACAAATACATATGATAGAGATTTACCCAATCCCATATCATGCATCTGTCGGAAAGATATTCTAGGAGCTAATTGAATTCCCGCCTATTAACTCCCGAAACTTTCTGGTTATGCAATCTGGTGTTGGGGATACAGGGAGGCACAATATATATCACACAACTAACAAGCCCTATGCTCCAACTGTATCCATCCGTCAACATATAACCAAGAAAACTTCGGAAATTGTGTACCTCAACCTTCGAAAAGCATCCGTTATACGAGCTGTGGCAATACTCCCGAACTCCCTCCCCAGTACTAGGTGGCGTCAAGGTTATCTCACCACTAACTGCATAAAAGAGATTTTCGATGTCGGCGAACTCAGGTATTCCAGAACTGCAACGATAAAATTGTGACGACAACACCTCGGAGCTCAACTCCTGGGGACACTGCCACAACCCCTAAATGTCAAGAGGCACCAAGGACAATATGTTCTCGTCACAAGAATATCGGAACGATCCCAAGATACCCGCTTGATTGTGGCACCCCATCTCAGAGCGACCGGTTTACCATGCATTGCCAGCCCAGAGACCATGTCTTCTGGCAACACACAACATCTTGGTACAGAATAACAACCGCTTTATTGATGCTATAGGAATAGAGTTACATTACAATAGCTGTCGAGGCCAAGCGGCACACTCGGTGCGGCTGAACAATATGTACATTATTTAGTGAACATAAAGGGGCCTCGATCCGAACAACTACGTGGCAGCGGAATAACGTCGTGGCGGAAGCTCCATATCATAGGGACACCGATGTGGACACGATCTAGAATGAACAGCGCTCCTCTCCAATGATACTTTCCTGAAATCTGGCATGACATGCCAGGTCAGTACATTGAATGTACTTGCAAGCTCACAACAGTCATAATCATAATGACAAACAATATCATGATAATTAACCAATTATTAAAAATGCAACACTATATGTCAACATGTTGTGACCATGCTCGAACATCCCTCGGGACAGCTTACCAACTGTGATCATCTCTAGATCACAAACACACCACCAAAGTGGTCAGATCACAAACACACCACCAAAGTGGTCTTTCTCAAGAACAACTCGTGATCCTTACGGCGATCACAACCACGACCATCATTTGGTCCCAAATGCCTCGATGGCCTTTCTGCCATCCATCAACAATGCAAAGTTCATAGCTTAGTGTGCAATTTTTATTAAACGACTCATGGTGGGACCTACTACGAGGTGTCTGTAACCGTGGACTCGGCTATCGATAGATTATACACACTGCAGAGGTAGCACACTGTACCCACACCATGGAACCCATGGCCTCGCACTCCCATTCGGGTGGACCAACGACATTCCGACAAAACCCCTCCATTGCCACAGCACTCTCCCGGCCACTCCGACCCAAATCAATGGGCTGGTCCTGGGTGGCCCCGTGTCTACCAAAGACACCCCGACCACTGTCGTGGTCAAAACACTCCCACTCGGGCACTCGGTACCATAATCTCATCAACGAGCACACAAGATTATGTCTGCTCACTAGATGGAGGCACCGACCAGAGGTCGTGTCAATGGACCGAATCAAGGCCTTCCCACAAAGGCAAATGTGGTTGCACTGGAAATAAATCGATTCAGCGGCACCATGACCCAGTCAACGGTATATTCAAGTTGAGTTATATTCAAGTTTAACTTTAAACTAAAAATGATCGGTGTCATAGCATGCCATGAAATGCAAAACAATACATGCATCATATAATGATAAAAATGACCGATGTCATCCTTATACACACCAAGCAAAACGTCAACAACTCAAATAACTCTACTTGCTCAGATGACTCACAACTTAACCAAAATATTTTGCAACAAGTTTTATTAATTTCTTATGCGAGAAAGTAACTCCGATAAATTTCTCATATGCTTGTCAAAAAGATTTCACTATCAACAACTCTTAATTTCTTTATCACTAAGTTGGGTTCAAACATTCTGTAAGATAGGTAATATGATTAAACAAGTATTTAACCGAACATGTTCTAACAAATTTTTATCAATCTATGAGGGCAAAAACATAGCTTTAAATAATTGCTAACATGCATAACAAAATTATTTCTAACATCACCTCAAATAAATCTTAACTTGCTTTATCCACTAAACTAGTTTCAACCATTCTGTAAATCAAGCATAACAACTAACCAATATCTAACAGAATATTAATAACTCCATAATTATTTAAATGCATGGATTAATCATTTCATTCAAGTAAGAAAATTACAAATATTGAAATGGCACAATGAAAATGTTGTTGTGGCTTGCCTTAGTGCAGATGAGGTTCACAAGCCTCCTGGTGATCCTCAAGACAAGCCTCACATTCTCAAAATAATTTTAAACACAAAAAGGAAATATCAAGAACACTTCTTAAAATCACCAGAAATTCTAGACAGCTCAGAAAAACCTCATCTTTGTTGAGCTGCTAGATTTCTAATCAAAGAACACAATGCAAAAAGAATCAATTCATTTGGACTTATGGTTGAAGAGTTATAACTGTTTGAACTGTTCTGTAAATTCAAATGAATTTGAATAAAAGAAATAGACTGGGGGTGACGTCGAAGGCGTAAAGCCCAGGGGCGCCACCACTCGTACCGCTTCACGCGCGTATAGAGTGGCTGACTAGCGGGCCCCGCTAGTCGGGTGGGGGAAGAGGGAGAAGGAAACAGAGGGGGCCACGGCTTCACCGGAGCTCTCGCCGGCAACGAGGGCTCCTTGGCCCAAACGAGAGGGAGGGATGGCAAGAGGGGGTTGAGGCGCACCTGCCCGTACCCGTAGCGTAGCTAGGGTGGTCGAACGGCGTCGGAATCAACCTCGCAAGCGGAGGCAGAACGTGGAGGTCGTCGGAGTTGAGGAAGACGACGAGCAGAGGCCACTCCAGGGGCTCCAAGCGGGCGAGACGGCCTCACCGGAGAGAGGCGGAGGCACTGGAGGGGTCGCCCAGACCTGGGAGGGGCTGGAGCTACTGCGGTGACTAGAGGGGATCGTCGGCGAGCTCGAGCTCGGGGACGGTGGCCCGAGGCTTGCCCGGCCGGGCTCAGGCTTCCTAATCGATCGTGGGGTGTGTGTGAGTGCTGGATGGTGCTCGAGGAGGCTGGGGGGCTCTATTTATAGGCGAGCGGCGAGGGTGCTTCGGGCTCCGCCGGTGGACACCTGTCCACGGCGCCTGGCGACGAGCGGCGTCAGTGAGAGGGGCAGAAGGCGACGGAGGTCACGCGGCCACTGTGGGCGGGCGAAGACGAGCATAGGATCAAGAGGATGGCGACGAGCACAGTGCGCTCCGCACTGTTGGGTTGGCCGGACCTTGCCCGTGCTCACTGCGGCGAGCTCCGGCGTCGGCGAGTGCCAGGGAGGAGTTAAGAACGTTGAGACGATGATGGTGGTGAGGTTTGGCATGGTTGGACAGGCGGGGAAGTGAGCACGCGAGCAACAGAGGCTCGGGCGCGTCGCAGAGCGCGTCGGCTGCATGCCAGCACGCCTGGACGAACGCGGTCACCGCGTGAACTATGACATCAGGTCGGTCTAAGAAAAACTCAATGTCTGGCATGTTGTTCGTGGTAGTTTTGAGTGTTACCATGATTTGGTTTGGATCCAGGTGCAGTAGAGAAGTTTTCACACACCAAGTAAGTTTCTGGTCAGTAACTTTGTGATGTTACTGTGGTGAAATGGCTTGGAGTTTGAAGCTGTGCTTTGGAGGCTAGTGATAAGTTACTAAGGTAAAGATGCACAAGAAAGTTCAGGTCAAATGGAGCAAGTAAAATGGTAGTTGCTGTAGAAACCACCATTTCTGTCCAGAATAGAAAAGATTTTCTATAGCAAAAATATTCCAAAAAGTGATGAAATATTTTTTGCTCAGAAAGGTGCACTAGGGTTTACAGAATATTTGTGAATTTTCTCAGATTTTCTGAGCCATAAAAATTGGAGTTGCTTTGAAGCAAACAGATCTGGCTTAGGGTTTTTGAGAGAAAATGAATATTTTTCTTTTAAGAAAAATATTCCAAAGATTATTTTTGGGGTGGGTCAGAAGTGAAATGATGATTTAGGAGGGAAGTGAAGCACTTTGGTGAAAGCCAAGGATGCCCAGGTGTTTAAGTCCATATGAAAAGATTCAGAAACTCTAAGTTTCAAAAAAATTCAAATGAAAAATCAAGCAAATAAGAAAGGGCAAAACCCAGGCTGTCACAGTGATCCTAATTTTTTTAGTGGAAATGAGGAGAGGAAAGTCAAAATATCTACGTCAGGAGACCTCACCAGAGCGATGAAGGAGCTGAGGAGTAAAAAGAATCCTACTCTCCGATATATTCCTAAGACTCAAAATAATTTGCTTCTAGACTCAACAACGGCAGCGGTGCGATCAATCAAGGGGGCTCCTAAGGTCGGTAAGGCTCTGATATCAACTTGTAGCACCCAAGATGCGATTTTATCCCAATCACGTGGTGAACTCATGATTGGGGCACAACTGCATTTCGAGCGCATAGCAAGGTGGACATCATTACAACATACCATGTACGGAATAGATGAGAATACAAGGTAAAGGCTTACACTTGCCACAAGCTACAACATCAATACAACATTTCATCAATACATAGCAATCATCATACAGAAGAGCAGGATCCGACTACGGATGAAATCAAATGAAAAAGAAGAACGACATCCACCCTGCTAGCCCAGGCTCCCCCGACCCGGAACCTATTTCCCTTGATCGAAGAAGAAGAAGAAGAACTCCAAAAGCAATCAAGCATCGCTCTCTCATCAAAGCGTCGCTTTACCTGTACCTGCAACTATTGTTGTAGTAAACTATGAGCCACGAGGACTCAGGAATCCCATTACCATGGGTATCAAGACTAGCAAAGCTTAATGGGTATGGAATGGATAAGTAGCGAGGTTGCAGCAGCGCTAAGTATTGTATGGTGGCTAACTTACGAGTACAAGAATAGATGAGAAACTACGCAACAGTCGCAAACTAGTAATGATCAATAAGTGATCCTGAACTACTTATGTTCAAACATAACTCAATCGTGTTCTCCTCTCGAACTTCCCCGAAAAGAGACAGTCACGGTTAAGCACGCGGTTGGTGTATTTTAGTTAAGTTTACTTCAAGTCTACTACAACCGGATATTAACAAATTCCCATCTGCCACATAACCGCGGGCATGACTCTGAAAAATTTAAACCCTGCAGGGGTGTCCCAACTTAGGCCATGACAAGCTCACAATCCGCGGAGACAATCCTCCATCGCGGGACATCCGATCAGACACGAAATCCCGGTGCACAAGACATTTCGACAATGGTAAAACAAAAACAGCAAGACCACCCGATGTGCCGCCAAATCCCGATAGGAGCTACACATATCTCGTTCTTAGGGCACACCAGATGGGACAAGCTACGAGTAAAACCAACCCTCAAGTTTCCCCGAGGTGGCCCCGTAGGCTGCCCGGTTCGGACCAACACTCAAAGGAGCACTGGCCCAGGGGGTTGAATTAAGAAATCCTCAGGGTCCGGAAAGTCCCTAGGCAAGTTTTAGTTGTTATTAGGCAAATGGTAAAACCAATGTTGGGCCTTGCTAGAAGAGTTTTATTCAAAGCGAACTGTCAAGAGGGTCCCATACCCCTCATCGTGTTAGGGACACAAAATCAAGGAACATAACACCAGTATGACAGAAACTAGGGCGGCAAGAGTGGAACAAAACACCAGGCATAAAGCCAAGCCTTCCACCCTTTACCAAGTATATAGATGCATTAATTAAATAAGAGATATTGTGATATCCCAAGAATATCCATGTCCCAACATGGGACAACCTGCAACTGCACCTGCAACTAGCAACGCTATAAGAGGGGCTGAGCAAAGTGGTAACATAGACAAACAATGGTTTGCTAGGAAGGGTGAAAAGGTCAGAGGCTATCATGTTAATTTGGGAGGCTTGATAAACAAGTGGTAGGTAGCGCGACATAGCGATATCATCGAGACAACTAGCATAGCAAAGATAGTAGTGAGATCCAAGGTGACGGTCATCTTGCCTGAAATCCCGCTAGGAAGAAGACCGAGTCCATGAAGAAGACGAACCATCATAGCCGAATGGATCCTCACAATCGCAACATCACGGGAACTATCGAGAAGAAGCACAACCGGAAAGAAGCAAACAACATGGTAAACAACCATCACATAAACATGGCATGATGCACAACCAATTATGATGCGTGTCCGGTTTAAAGAGGGATGGCATGGCAAAGTGCAACGAACAATACTACAAGTTAAGTGGAGCTCAATATGCAACGAGTTGCATATTGAAGAAACTCCACATTCATTTATTTAGTTCTCTCCCGTTTATGTACCCAACAATATTAAATGTTGTTAAACATGGCAAGAGGTGAAGCATATGTAAACCAAATATTTAGGCAAGTTAAATGAGGCCAGAAATAACAACAACCATGTCGGAAAATCCCCATATGCATATCAAACAACAATTTAAACATTTTAAATGGTGTTATCATGATGCGGATGACATATGCAAGTGTTATACAAGTTTTATGAAAATGCTGACATGAGCATATTATGAAGCATTTGTCACCATGGCGGAACAAAAGGGGTGCCACGACAACTACAACGGAAATGGTGCCACGGCAACATATCCATTGACCCCACAACTCATTGAGATACCGATGCAAGTGAAAGTGTGCGGGTGTGCGGAACATGCTAGAGATGGTGGGGTTATCTCAGATATCGGGTTCCCACGAGTCAGCGACAAGGAAACGAGTGACAATTCGGACAAGGTGCAAACACGAGCATCTCAAACATCGCAAGCATACATCCACGGGTTATCGTCTCGGCGATTAAACCTTTGAAACATACGTTTTTGGAGCGGATCATGTTCGGCGGTGTAGACGGAAGTAGTGGTTCACGATCGGGAAGTAGTTTACGACAACGGTTGTTGAACTTGCTGATCTGGGAGGGTATTTGGCAGTCTTGTTCTTGCGACGGTAGTCGTTCACGTTCGTTCGGAGAGGTACTTGATGACTCCAAGCCTTCGCGGTCGACGGTAGTCATACACGGGTCTTCGGTGATGGTAGTCCTGCACACGTTTTAGTCGAACTTGACGCTTGTGTTACACGTGTCTTCGTCGACGGTAGTGGTACACTAGTCGGAGAGGGACTTGGCGTCGGACTTGCGGCGTTGTGGTACACGTTTCGAAGAGGAACTTGACGGGTTCGAATCCCTTTAGGGTTGTCGTGGTACTTGGGGTCTTCGGACTTGCCGGTCTCGTCAACTCGAAGAGGTACTTGGCGTTCTTAGCGATTCCGAAGACGGCGGTAGATGTACTTGGTGTCAATGTGGTCTTCGGGTACTTGACGATTTCGGACGGGGCAACAAAACATAGTCGACCTTGACATTTCAGTGTTGTAGTGGAATGAACGTCCGTGTAGTCTTGCCGGTGTAGGTACTTGTCGAACCCACGAAGGCGTTCTTGGTGTCCCTGGTTGCCGGGTCTTGGCAGCGACAAGAGGGGCAACAAGGCCGACGGGTCAGCAGGGGGGTGGAGCTCTCATGGAGGTTGGCCGTGAAGGGGTTGCAGAGGCAGCAAGAGAAGATGGCCGGGGCGGGCATCGATGTTGAAGGTCGATGGTGCAGAGACGAAGCGGGGGACGGGGACGCCGGAGGTGCAGCAGCGGCAACAGCACAGCTTGGACGCGAGATTCCAGCAAGGGCAGGGAGGCCGGGAGTGGAGGAAGTGGGGCGGCGCGGAGGAAGGAGAAGGACGGCCGCTGGGCTTGGGGAGGCGCCGGACTTGCTGGATCTCGCGGGGTCCTGGTGGGGCTTGAGGTGACGGAGCTCCGGCGGGGTCAAGCGTGGACGAAGGAGCATCGGCAAGGCAGACAAGGATGCAAGGCCAGTGCTCCCATGACATGGCAGTGAGGAGGCAGAGGGGAGCCAGCGCGGAGGAGGTCGGGCGACGGGTGGACCTCCGGTGGCGGCGGAGCTAGGGCTCACCGGAGCAGGGGGGTCACGGGCGCCATGGCAAGGTCGAGGTGGCGGAGGTCGGACACGGGCGTCGGGGCCGTTGTAGATGACCCTTTCGAGCGGCGCAGGAAGCTAGGCGCGACGCCATGGCGAGGCGCCGGCGTGGAGGAGGCGGCGCTCGACAGCGGGGCTAGCATCGAGGAGACGGGGCGGCATCGGGCGTAATACGGTCGGGAGGAGGATGAGGGAAGGAGAGGCAGCGTGCGAGGGAGATGAGGAGGGGATCGAGTGAGGATTAGGTTTAAGAGTGGGCCGCGAGGATGGTCCAAGTGCCATGGGGGTTTGGTGGGCCTAGGAAGGCCTGCCTGGGCTGGGCTTCTCTCTCCCTCTCGCTTATTTCTTCACTCTATTTCAAAGAAACGGAAACTTGGAAGAAATGCCGAGAGAGATTGGAGTGGAGTTTGGGCATGAAGTTAATTTTCTTGGACTCACAAGAATGAGCTTGATCCAAGAGAAATGGAAATGAACATGTGGGTGAAGTTTGAATCAAACTCATTTGAATTTAATTCAAATGAGTGTGAGAAGGAAGTGGGTATTTGGTAGGTGCAAAAATGTTGAGAATTTGGGAGGAGCCTCGATAAAATGATAAAAGAATATGAGGACAAGTTGGGGACCACGAATTGAGATAACAAATGCATTGGGATTTATTTGCAAATGTGTCAAAGGTAATTCCACATCAATGGAATATTTTATAATAGCTCCATAATTATTAGGAGGATATGTTATAAAGAGAAATCACCATGTGAATTCCCTCGATTTAAATAGATCAAAAGATCTATGCAATTTATTTAGTTGAGTTTTTAAAAATGAAATGACATGATGGCATGATGACATGATGCAATGCAACAAAAATGCTATGAAGAAAGGAACAAACAAACAAGTCACACGGTGAAACACGGAATAGCTAGAAGTCTTCTGGAGCGCCGGTCTTGGGGCGTCACACCTGGCCTGCTGATGCCACGTGGGGAGCTGGCTGCAGGAGGTAAAACCGGCGTCCGGCTGGCGAACCACCTAGCCCCCACCACGATGTTTCAAGAATCACCAGGCAGCCTGCCTGGCTACGGCCGACTCCTGGTAGTCGGTGTTTCAGAAGACGGACGACACAAAGCTACTAAATCATTCGGAGTAGGAAGCTGCTGAGGCTTCTCGCCTTTTCAGCCGCGGCGCCCCACCAGCTTCGGGGACTACCGTCGGAGTAAATGACCATGGGTAGCCTCATCGGTCTCCCTTGGTATTTCAAGACATCGGAGCCGGCTGCGCCCCTCAAGCATCAAAGACAAAGGACCGCCTTCTCGGGGCCGGTTGCAAGAAGGCGGCAGAGCCCAGATGGCGGCAACGGGATGGGCTGACTCCTAGCAGGCGGCCCCTTACTCCCTCAAAGTTAGCACCTCATTATGACAACAAGACGGGGTGTGGCTACAGTGCAGCCTGCCACCCCCGAACCCAGGGCCGAGCGTGGGAGGACATCCCCCGCCCGGCGCCGCACTGTAGTCACGCCACCCGTGACAGCATCATGGCAGAGCAGGCCATGCTCCCACGACGAGCTGTCAGTACGCCCCGCAGGCGGCGGGCCCTACCTATCCGCAAGAGGCCGGAAGGCGGCGTGCCCTGACCAGTCGGCGCGGGGGAGGCCGACTCCTAGCAGGAGGCCCTCCTCCTCCTCCTTCCTTGGAGTCTGTGCGCCATTAACTCGATTAGATGGGGTGTGGCTACAGTGAATGCCCGCCAGGTGGCGGACTGTAGCCACGCTTCCCCGACAAAGCATATATCATTAGTGGCACGGCTACAATGCTAAGCAGCCGGCAAGACCGGCGAGCGGCAGGCACGGCCTGTCGGCCAAGTACAAGGCATCCGGCATGACCCACCAGGCAGCGGGCCCAGGCAGCCGGTGGAGAAGCCGACGACCAGAGACACTGATGGCCAGGTCCCACACCCGAGTAATTACCATTGTACCCCTGGGGGTAGGCCTATATAAAACCCCCAGGGCACCCATGCAAAGGGTTCAGACCCTTAGTAGTTTCACACACACATATAGAGAGGGGAAGAGAAGCTAGCCTTGCTCATCTTCCTCCTCTAGCAAAACAGCTCAAGGAGCAACCCTGTAGTCACCTTTGTTGAGATAGTGATCATGCAGAGACCCCACAGAGCAAGACTAGGGGTGTTATCTCCTAGGAGAGCCTCGAACCTAGGTAAGATCCGCCGGCTTAGGCGTTCTCGCTCACTCCCGCCAGATCCTGGCGACGTCCTCTTGGCCCTCTCCATGCCATCCCTTGGCATATGTCACACCACAACCCCGACAATGTAGACAAGATCCGTTTATCTATATGGCGGTAGATATAGATCTCGTCTTTTTATCCTTAGTAGCAATGATACATAAGTGTCGGTTCCCTTTCTGTCACTAGGATCAAGCACCGTAAGATCGAACCCACTACCGGGCACCTCTTCCCATTGCAAGATAAATAGATCAAGTTGGCCAAACAAAACCCAAATATCGGAGAAGAAATACGAGGCTATAAGAGATCACGCATAAAAGAGATCAAAGAAACTCAAATACTTTCATGGATATAAAAAGATATGACTGATCATAAACTCGAAGTTCATCAGATCCCAACAAACACACCGTAAAAGAGTTACATCATATGGATCTCCAAGAGACCATTGTATTGAGAATCAAGAGAGAGAGAGAGAGATGAAGCCATCTAGATACTAACTACGGACCTGAAGGTCTACAAAGAACTCGTGCATCATCGGAGAGGCACCAATGGAGGTGGTGAACCCCATCTGAGATGGTGTCTAGATTGGATCTGGTGGTTCTGGACTCTGCGGCGGCTGGATGAATATTTCGTCAACTTCTCTAGGGTTCTAGTATTTTTGGGGTATTTATAGAGCAAAGAGGCGGTCCGGGGGCACCCGAGGTGGGCACAACCCACCAGGGCGTGCCTGGGCCTCTTGGTGCACCCTGGTGGGTTATGCCCCCTCGGGGCACCCCCCAGGTGCAATCAGGGCCCATTGCCTTCCTTCTGGCCCATAAAAATCTCCGTAAAGTTTCGTGGCATTTGGACTCCGTTTGATATTGATTTTCTGCGATGTAAAAAACATGGGAAAACAGCAACTGGCACTTGGCACTATGTCAATAGGTTAGTACCAAAAATGCTATAAAATGACTATAAAATAATTATAAAACATCCAAGATTGATAATAGAACAACATGGAACAATCAAAAATTATAGATACGTTGGAGACGTATCAAAGCCGAACCAGGTCAAAACCTGCCCATCACCGGGAGTTGGACGGCCACTTCTACTTATGATGTATACTTCTACTTACGATGTATACATGGTGGACACCCCTGAAAAGAAGGACGACGATGGCACTCAGGATCCAGATGAGGATAAGCCCGTCGATGAACCACCAAACCGTCGACGTCAGCGGTGCCGCTCACGATCGCGTTGAGAAAGGGAAAGCGACACCGGCACCAGAGACAATGGCACTCTGGATAACATCGAAGACCCCGAAAACCCCGTGGAGCCTATGTTCGAACATGATGAAAGGGAAGAGGGTCAATTCAGCCCCGAAGAACTCGCCGATCACGAAGATTCGGAAGATAGTGACTACTTACCTGTCTCCGAAGAGGATGTCAGCCTCAGTGACAAAGATTTCATCGTCCCAGAGGAAAACCTCGAACAAGAACGCTTCAAGCGGCAGCTCATCGCCACCGTGTGAAGCCTGAAAAAGAAATAGCAGCAGATTAAAGCCGAACAGGATACGCTCAATGGCAGATGGACTAATGCCCTAGTCGCCGAAGAAGGATATGGCTTTGAGCGCCCAACAAAGAGTTACCCAAAACGCAGGCTACTATCACAATTCGACAACGAGGCCCTTGCGCCTATACCGACAAAATACAATCAGGCTGGTCAACAGGACCGACCACCACGTGGACGGGATAAAATGGCTAATTATGCCGAACACCGGCACGCGCCCCCTCACCATAGAGACAAGGAGACAGCGGCTCCGGGCTACACATACGACCTATGTCAAGACCTGACCAATAGAGCCGGCCATACAAGATCAATCTATGGATCAAGAGGACGTGCCCCAACACGGGATGACGGTCATCAAGCCTGGCACGACAAACATAACCAACTCCGGGGTCAGCACCAAACACAGATGTCATCCGAACTCCGTCGCGATGTCGCCCGATAGAAAGGTGCCGCACACCCCATGTGCTTTACTGATGAGGTAATGCAGCACCAATTTCCGGAAGGATTTAAACCCATGAACATCGAGCAATAAGATGGAACGACGGATCCCGCTGTATGGATTGAAGATTTTCTTTCCACATTCACATGGCTCGCGGAGATGACCTCCACGCCATTAAATACATCCCTCTAAAGCTGAAAGGACCAGCACGGCACTGGTTAAACAGCCTCCCAGAGAACTCCATTGGAAGTTGGGAAGACCTAGAGGATGCCTTTCGGGCCAACTTCCAGGGCACTTATGTTCGGCCACTGGATGCTGATGACTTGAGTCACATAATCCAGCAACCTGGAGAGTCATCTCGCAAACTTTGGAATCAGTTCTTAATTAAAAAGAACCAAATCATGGATTGTCCGGACGTCGAGGCCTTAGTGGCGTTTAAACACAGCGTCCGTGATGAATGGCTCGCCCGACACCTCGGTCAGGAAAAGCCTAAGACCATGGTGGCTCTTACTGCACTTATGACCCGCTTCTGTGCAGGCGAAGATAGCTGGTTGGCTCGTAGAAGCAACAGTTCCAGCGACCCCGACACTTCTGAGGCCAGGGATGGCAATGGCAGGCCACAATGCAACAAAAACAAGCGTCAAAACAATAACGAAGAAACAGAGGACACGACAGTAAACGCCGGATTTAGTGGCTCAAAACCCGACCAGCGGAAGAAGCCATTCAAAGGCAATCGGGACGGTCCATTCAACTTGGACAAAATACTAGAGAGACCTTGCCAGATTCATAGCACCCCTGACAAGCCTGCCAACTACACCAACAAAAATTGCTGGGTTTTCAGACAGGCCGGTAAGTTAAATGCCGAGAATAAGGGGAAAGGACCTCAAAGCAAGGACGATGGTGAACCTCGCCCGCCAAACACCGGCGGACAGAAACAATTCCCCCTGAGGTGAAAGCGGTGTACATGATCTATGTCACCAACATCCCCAAGAGGGAGCGCAAATGTGCATTACGGGACGTCTACGCCGTAGAGCCTGTCGCCCCAAAATTTAATCCATGGTCGGCTTGTCTGATCACCTTTGATCGAGGGACCACCCAACCAGTATTCGTCACGGAGGTTCGGCAGCCCTGGTACTCGATCCTATCATCGACGGGTACCATCTCACTAGAGTCCTTATGGACGGCGACAACAGCCTCAACTTGATTTACAAGGATACTGTCCGTAAGATGAGTATCGACCACAAGAATCAAGCCTAGCAACACAACCTTTAAAGGAGTGATACCCGGCGTGGAGGCCCGCTGCACGGGCTCCTTAACACTCGAAGTAGTATTCGGCTCTCCAGATAACTTCCGAAATGAAGAATTGTTCTTCGACATCGTCCCTTTTCGCAGTGGTTATCATGCACTACTCGGACGAACTGCTTTCACCCGCTTTAATGCAGTCCTACACTATGCTTATCTGAAGCTAAAAATGCTTGGACGTCGGGGCGTCATCATAGTAAATGGGAATACGAAGCGCTCCCTCCATACTGAGGAGCATACCGCGGCCCTAGTAGACGAAGTACAGAGCAGCCTCATCAAGCCGAACAAATCATTGGTCATCAAGACCCATGACACTGCTAAACGTGTCCGAGCCACGTTACAATGCGGTAGCTCAGTGGAACCTGAGATCGAGTAGCAGTTTAGCCTCCGACGATTGCCCCATAAGGTTGCGGTGTATGTACCTCGGATACATAATTACGCTCTTAGAATACCTTTGGCAACGCCAGAGGCACACTGCGGACAAGGCCCATAGTACGGTTTGACCGTACTTGGACCTCAAATATTCTTCCACTATAGGTTCGGTAAAGAACCTACCTGATCTACGGTCGTGCGGGGACCTTTTTCTAGGTTCCTCTTTTGACTAGACGACCATCGTACTCCTCCCGTTCAAGGATATCTCACCAAGAAGAAACGGCACAGACATGCAGCAGGGCATCATTGGGATTCTTAAACCATTTTGTTTAGGCTCTGTGTAAACCTTTCCCTTGTATAAACTTTTGGCATATAAAATGGTCTCGATGTTTTTGGCATTATCTGTAACAACATGGCTCGACGTATTAATCAGGGTATAAAGGAAACAGTTGATCACCACTTTGTTTGGCAATCATTTTATCTTATATTATCATCTGTGTTGCCTCCTTGCCTTAGACTGGCACACGTGCCTTAGTCCGGCCTTAACACCAGAGGCCGTATTCGACCCTGCACATTTCAAGTCCGAACACCTATAGGGAACTCTTCGGCGTCCCGAATATTGCATTATATGCATCGGCTTTGAATCATGTCTTTGGTCTATAGTTGGGTTGCCCGACTCCTGTGCTTACCACCTTACGTTTTGCTCGTTCGGCTAAGGTAGTAAAGGGAGAACTACTACGAATGTATTTCTGGTTCACCCGGTCAAGTACCTCAATAAAGAAAGCCGAAAACTGACTGTCATGATAGGCGAGAGTTGGACGGCGATTCGGCGACTTAATATTATACTGCGAATCGTTAGTGATTCACCCCGTGTTATACGAGGGGCTGGTCTTCGTCCAACCACATGGAAAAGGCACCATAGTCCGGATAGCCGCACACGCACAAGGGACTAGTACTTAGCTCCACAGTCAAACTCCTATGGCTAAGTGAAAGTAATAAAGCCGCGTAGTCCGATTGCATGGTTCACCTCGCGGACACCTCCTTTACGGACCAAGACGTTGGATAAAGTGTGGCCACTCATTATGTCGAACACTCCTGTAGTATCTACATGGGAGCTGAAGCCGACGGCTGGCAACTTTCAGAAATAGAACAATAAACGGCCGCACGGGAGGAAAATCGCTTGAAATAAAAGGTGTAAACATAGATATATAACAACATGGGTTCATAACATGGTTTGTACAACCCGAACACATTCAATCAAAGATTATGTCCTTAGAACATTGACCCCCTATCACTCGGGCTCCTTCTAGGACGTCATCGAAGTACCTCTCCGGCTTCCGATGATCTTTGCCTTCGGGCGGACCTGCGGTTGCCACTCCGGTGGTCTTCATCTTCGCCCATTGCATTTTGACACAGGCGAAGGCCATCCGGGCACCCTCTATGCAGGCCGAGCACTTTACAGCATCAATCCGCGGCCGCGCGTTGATGAGCGGCTTCACCAAACCGAAGTAGCTGCTAGGAATCGGCTCGGCCGGTCAGAGTTGGACTATTAGGTCTTTCATGGCCAAGCTGGCCACCCTATGCAGCTCCGTCAGCTACTTCAACTGGTTTTTTGGAGGCGTCGGGTGTTCCGGCGCAAGAAATTGCGACCATAACAGCTTCTCGGTCGAGTTCCCCTCCTGGGCTCGGAAGAACTGTGCGCCATCGGCAGCACTCTTCGGAAGATCTGCAAACGCACCTGGAGAACTCCATACTCGGGTGAGCAAAGCATACCTCTAACCTCCAAAGATACTCTATAGAAGAAAGGCCTTACCGGCCGCTATCTGCCTCGCCTGATGGATCTCTTTGCGAGCACTCCGGGACTCGATCTGCACCTCTTTAGCATCATGAAGAGCCTTGGCAAGCTCGGATGACTAGTCTGAAGTCTTCTGCTCCAAGGTTTCGCATTTGCTGATGGCATCCTTCAGCTCCTTCTTGACTTCGGCCACCCGAGCTTCGTGTTGGCGGTGGGCAGCTTGCTCGGTCTTCAGTTCTGCAGTCACTTTGTCAGCAGCTGCCTATTCTCCTCCGCCTCTTTCTTGGCCTGGGCGAGGCCGCCTTTGAGGGTCTCGACCTCGGCTGAGCCCACTATGCTCATAATCAAAGCATTCTATGAGTTAACCTCTCAATATTCATATTGCTTCTAGCATAAAAATAAATTTTTTACATCATACGCATACCTTGCGTTTCATCGAACCGCTTGTTGATGCGGTCGATTTCCTCATCGGCCACCTGAAGCTTCCGATTGAGTTTGGAAACTTCTGCGGCCTGGACGGTTGCCGCCAACATAGAAGCCTGTTACAAAAAAATACAATATATTACTCTCCCGAATACTATGTGGATCCTCTGACCGGTTTCTTTTAAACCGGACAGAGTCTCAGGGGCTACTGTCTGTACACAGGTCTATTCTTCTATGATAAAAAGTTTTTTAGAACATTATGTCGCATACCTCAAAGCCTATCAGTAGGCTGCAGAAGGCTTCGTTCAGTCCGCTTTTAGCAGACCAAACCTTCTCCATGATCGCACCCATCAGGGTGCGGTGCTCCTCCATGACGGAAGCACTTTACAGCGCTTCCTCTAGAGCATGAGGCACCTCCGGATTAGTGGAGGCTGCTGAGGGAACTGATGCTCCTCCCCCTCCTTCGTAGGGGGTTGCTTATCCGATCTCGGAGCCGTGCTAGTCTCCGGAATGATGTTTGGCTGGGGCCCGTATTGTTGGGGCTCCCTACCGTCGGTTGTCCTAGGGCCGCCTCCCCTTGGTCTTCGGGACCGATGTATTAACCTCGGGCGCTCTCTCGACGGTCTCGTCCGCCGCCTCATCCAGGAGAGGTCCTTCGGGACGACACTTCGGTGTCCTCCATGGCGATAGGCAAGGGGGCTCACGGCGGCGTGTCACTCTCTGTCATTTCGGGCGGCAGAGAATTCCCCTCCGATAATGGAGTTTGCGGGAGCTCGTGGGGAGGGCTGAAAGGCAAATAACAAATAACTTACATAATGGAAGCAAGAAGACCAAAGATAAATAGTAAGTTCTGAATACTTACAATTCGGCCAGGGGCTTCACCCTGGGAGGTTTCTTGGGGACTAGTCGACTCCGAGTCCAAACCGTCTGGGAGGGTCAGCTTCCCTCTCTTGGGTGGCTCCCCCTCCGGGTCTTCAGAGACCGCCCTCTTCTTCCTCCCCTTATGGGGGGGGGGTGTCACTTTCCACCTCCTCCTCCTCTTCTTCCTCGTCTCCCACATGGGAAGACAAGGCTTCGGTCTCTCCAAACGCTGTTTCCGAAGGACCCTTGTGGCAGGGGCCGCCCTTGGCCTCCTTACCCTTCTTATTCTTGGTTTTCTTCTCCGGCGCCTGATAGGGCGTCGAGACCAGCATCTTCGTCAGCTGGGGTGTGGTCGGGTCCTTAGGCAGCGGTGCCGGATAGTTGCTCCGCTCCGCCTTTGCCACCCAGCCTTGTACAGAAAGCAGACAATATAACCTTTATTATATCTGAAATATTGACCGGATAGGTCTTCAGAAAGATTATGCTTACCGTCATGGACGGGTTCTCGATGTCGAGCTCGATGTCTTCAGTCTTCTTCGACCACTTTTTCTGAGCCTTGAAGAGTTGCTTCCATAGATCTTCATGTGTGGTGCCGAAGAAGCGCTTCAGGGTCCGTGGCTCCTCCGGATTGAACTCCCACAAGGGGGAGGCCCAGAGCTGGCTGGGAAGGGTGCGGCGGAAGAGCATCACTTGAACCACATTTGTGAGACCGGTGTTTGCACCCAACATGTTGGAGATGCATTTCTGTAGCATATGCACCTCCGGTTTGGACCCCCCAATCAAGGCCCTTGGCGGTCCATGAGGTGAGTCTCGTGGGGGGTCCGGATCTGAAGTCAGACGTGGCTGCCCAGTTGGCGTCGTGGGGTTCGGTGATGTAGAACTACTCCTGCTGCCACACCTTGATTGTTTCCAAGAATGCCCCTTTGGGCCAGACGACGTTGGGAAGCTTGCTTACCATAGCCTCACCACAGTCCGCATGTTGTCCGTCGATCACCTTCGGCTTCAGATTGAAGACCTTGAGCCACAAGCCGAAGTGTGGGGGGATGCAGAGAAGAGCCTCACACACGACTATGAATGCCGATATGTGGAGGAAAGAATTTGGGGCTAGATCATGGAAATCTAGCCCGTAGAAAAACATAAGGCCCCGGACAAAGGGGTGGAGGGGAAATCCTAGCCCCTGTAGGAAATGGGGGATGAACACGACCCTCTCACCGGGCTCCGGAGCAGGAATAACCTGATCTTTGTCAGGGATCCTATGCGCGATATTCATGGACAAGTAGCCCACGCTCCGAAGATCCTTGACGTCCTTTTTAGTGACGATGGAGGCCTCCCACTTGCCCTTGGAGCCAGACCCGACCATTGCTGAGAAGGGTGGCGGCAATGGAGGAGGTCGGAGTTGTGGGCGCTGGAGCTTGGAGATTGGGAGACAGAAGCTGGAGGAAGGCGTGAAGAAAAAGGAGAGGTCTTTACCCTCTTATAGACGGTGGAAATACCAAACGTCCCCCTCTCGAGCCATAAACCTTGCATGCTCCCAACAAGATCGTGCGTAAGGTGCCGTTGGATTACCCGAACCATATTGATGAGAATCCCGTAATGGGCGGGCATGATCTCTGTTTTGACGAGACGTGTCAATGGAGGCTAGACCTCGAAACACGAAACGGGAGGCGTGAAAATGGTTCGAAATGTTAAAGAGTCAAGTGTATTGTTAGACACACAGATTGGAACCCCCTACCCGAGATCTGTCGGTTTTGACACTAATAGGGCCCCCCCTCCCGAGGGTGCGCCCTCCACCCTTGTTGCGGCCTCGTGGCTCTTCTGACTTGAACTCCAAGTCTCATGGGTGTCTTTTCGTCCAAGAAAAATCATCGCAAAAGTTTTATTCCGTTTGGAACCCGTTTGATATTCCTTTTCCGTGAAGCTAAAAAACAAGGGAAAACAGAAACTGGCACTGGGCTCTAGGTTAATAGGTTAGTCCCAAAAATAATATAAAATAGCATATTATTGCATATAAAACATCCAAAACAGATAATATAATAGCATGGAACAATAAAAAAGTATAGATATGTTGGAGACGTATCATGCCTATATACATGATCATTGCCTTGAATATCGTCATAACTATGCGCTTTTCTATCAATTCCCAACAGTAATTTGTTCACCCACCGTACTTTATGTGCTCGAGAGAGAAGCCTCTAGTGAAAACTATGGCCCTCGGGTCTACTTTTATCATATATAAAATCCTAAAATACCTTGCTGCAATTTATTTACCATTATTTTATTTTCTGTTTTTATTTATCTATCTACCACTGCGAGATTTGATCCTTGCAAATAACCACCGAGGGGATTGACAACCCCCTTGTTTGTGTTGGTTGCAGGTATTTGCTTTTGTGTGTGCAGGTGCTGCTAACGAGGTTTTGTGTGGTTCTCCTACTGGATTGATAACCTTGGTTCTTAACTGAGGGAAATACTAATCTCTACTGTGCTGCTTCATCCTCTCCTCTTCGAGGAAATCCCAGCACAGCTCACAAGTAGCAACCTCCCAAAATAAATGTATCTATGTTTTAAACCAGATTAGTTCTTGCATATGTTAATCTATGCTTCCCTCTACGAAGGGCCTATCTATTTACTTTCATTGCAATGTCAGTTACATCTTTCTTTCTTCCAAAACCACATGTTGAGCATGGGAACCACTCTTAGCTTTCTATGAACTCTTCTTCTAATAGCAATTTATTGAGCATTGTATAAGGATGATGGTTATCTTCAAATTGGGTACCTAGTCTTCATCTATACTTCTTTGGTTGATTTATGTTTGCAATATAATCTTGAAAGATTCATGAGATACTTCATTACCACTTTATGATATGTTGAAGTTAATGGAATGATGTTACTTTTTACTAGATTTATCATTACCTATGTGATCAAAGGTTTGTTCTATTATAGCATTCACACTTCATAAATTATTTCTTTATCATTTACCTACTCAAGCATGAGCATGAGTTAAGCTTGGAGATGCCAATACGTCTCCAACACATCTACAATTTATGAAGCTTTCATGCTATGTTTACATCATTTATCTATGTCTTTGGCACAATATTTATTTGGACTAACCTATTAATCCAGTGCTAGAGGCGAGTTATTGTTTTCTATTGTTTTGGGGTTTTTAGGTGAAAATACATAGAGCCAGAATGGCCTAGAAGTTTTTTGAGATTTTTTCTGGAATATATCTGAAGTTTTGGCAAAAGAATCAACGCAAGACGATGCCCGAGGGCCCCAAAAGGACAGGTGGCGTGACACCCCCCCTAGGCCGCGCCATGTGTCCTTGTGGAGAAATCGTAGGTCGGTTGGAGCTCTTCTTTAGCCGCAGGAAAGCTAATGTTAGGAAAAAAGTGTAAAAGTTTCAGCCTGATTGGGGTTACGGATCTTCTGCTATTTAAGAAACAATGCTCGGCGTTAGAAGAAACGGAAACCGGAAGACAAAAAAGAGATCCAATCTAGGGGAGATCTCTCTCTCCCTGAACGGCCAAGGAAGAAGAAGAAGGAGGAGGGGGCTTGCCCCTCTTCTCTGGTTGTGTCGGGAGGCCGCCGGGACATCTCCATCGTTACCATCACCAATAACTTCTCCTTCGTTCTCATGGTGATGTGTGAGTAGTTCATCCTCGAGGCTGAGGATATGTAATAGTAGCTATTTGTTTGATCTCTCTCTCTCTCTCTCTCTCTCTCTCTCTCTCCCTCTCTCTTTCTCATGTCCTTAATGGATTTTATCTTGATGTATCATGAGCTTTATTAATATAGTTGGATCTTATGATGTTTATCTCCCTCTATCTTTTTTGTGGTGAATTGAGTCTTACTCTTTGAAGTTTCTTTAAGTTGGATTAAATACTTTGGATTTGAGATTACATGATGCATGTCTAGTATTTAACTTGCGGATACCCAAGGTGATATTGGGGTACTCAAAGCATAAAAGTTGAAAGATAAGTATATGTGTTTTTGTAGTATGATTTCTGGGACTATTTGTGGCACTTTGTGGGTGGTTCAATAGATCAAGATTGGAAAGTTGATATGCGATTTCATCCTACTTTCTCCGATAGAAAAAGAAACTTTGGGTGATTATTTGCTGCACTTTGAGGGATTATCATGTGGTTTAATTGTATTAATGATGTTGAGAGTTGGCAGTAGTGAAAGTATGAACCATAGGCCTTGTTTCCAAGTATTGAGACACCGTTTTTACTCACTTTTTTTACTTGATACCTTAATGTTTTTATTTGTGCAGATTACAAAAGCTATTTTTACCACCCATATTACACATCTATCATCATCTCTTCGCCGAACTAGTGCACCTATACAACTGACAACTGTATTGGGTGTGTTGGGGACATAAGAGACCACTTGTATTTCATTGCAGGACTGTTTGTTAGAGAACCACCTTCATCCTACACCTCTCACAAATTGATAAACCTTAGGTCATCCACTTGAGAGAAATTTGTTGATGTCCTACAAAACTCTGCACTTGGAGGCCCAATAAAGTCTACAAGAATAAAGTTGTGTAGTAGACATGAGAGTGGCTGAGTTTTGACATTGGCTCGCCAAGTCTATCACAACCCTCATCCTTTATCGGAGCTTGGGATCGACTATGTTGGGACTACATAGGTGGAGTGAAAAAATACGACAAGTGAAAGAAAATACAGTGAACACCATAGTAGTCGTCGTCTTCCTTAGATTATACATCATCCATCAGAGCTTGAAAATTGCACTCAACCAACAATAAGAAAAAGGGACACCTACAAATGCCTCGTCTATAAGGAAAAGGGATACTTAGAAATGCCCTTCTCGTATAGGGTTTAGATACCATTCGCCTCTAAAAAGCAAGATTTAGTAAGTGTCGAAAGAACATCGTCAAGGGCATCACCCCACACGTAACACAGTCTTGCAATCCTTCAACAGACCCTTGCTAGATACAATTACTAGTAAGATCCGAAGAGAGCCAAGAAATGACAACACCTATCCTCACAGGCCCGTCGTCAATGCCAAATTGAATGTCGCCGAGGTAGAGAGAGGTCAAAGAGACCTTATTCCAATGCATTATTGTTTCCACCACCTTTACCGGTGCCATTAGGTAACCGAACCTAAGATAAATAAGGACCTAATAGAACTAAAGAAGGAGGGACAGGTGCCCACTCCTCTCTAGTTATCGACGAGGCGACTAGACGGTGAAAGGGGGGCAAAGCGGGTGCGTGGAGGAGATTTTGGGTGGTGGGTATAGTTGGGAGAAGAGAAATATGGTGATATATGCTATGGGAGGCAAGGAAATTTGAGTCCAATAATGTAAAAGACAAATTTTGAGGGAATATATAAAGTGCACATTTTACTTTGCATGCTTGCTATTGGACTGTTAGCAAGGTGTGTTGACATACTAGTGTTGATGTAGCATGGACAGACCGAGCGTGTACCAGCAACGGTGTTGAGGAGCTTCAGCTTCCAACGCCCTTAGGTAACTACCTTAGGGATTAATAAGATCCAAAAGCCATCATATGGTCAGAGCATCTTCAACTGAATTAAGCTGATATGAGCCCCTATATGTTCGCGAACTTGTACATGGATAGAAGCCGATCACTCCCTATATGTCCTCCCGTGCAACCACCGAAGGAAATATTCCCTGGAGGCAATAATAAAGTTGTTGTTTATATTTCCTTATATCATGATAAATGTTTATTATTCATGCTAGAATTTTATTAACCGGAAACTTAGTATATGTGTGAATACATAGACAAATAGAGTGTCCCTAGTATGCCTCTACTAGACTAGCTCGTTAATCAAAGATGGTTAAGTTTCCTAACCATAGACATGTGTTGTCATTTGATGAATGGGATCACATCATTAGAGAGTGATGTGATGGACAAGACCCATCCGTTAGCTTAGCATAATGATTGTTAAGTTTTATTGTTATTGCTTTCTTCATAACTTATACATGTTCCCCTGACTATGAGATTATGCAACTCCCGAATACCGACGAACACCTTGTGTGCTATCAAACATCACAACGTAACTGGGTGATTATAAAGATGCTCTACATGTGTCTTCGATGGTGTTTGTTGAGTTGGCATAGATCGAGATTAGGATTTGTCACTCCGTGTATCGGAGAGGTATCTCCGGGCCCTCTCGGTAATGCACATCACTATGAGCCTTGCAAGCAATGTGACTAATGAGTTAGTTATGGGATGACACATCATGGAATGAGTAAAGAGACTTGCCGGTAACGAGATTGAACTAGGTATGAAGATACCGACGATCGAATCTCGGGCAAGTAACATACCGATGACAAAGGGAATAACGTATGTTGTTATGCGGTTTGACCGATAAAGATCTTCGTAGAATATGTAGGAGCCAATATGAGCATCCAGGTTCCGCTATTGGTTATTGATCGGAGATGTGTCTCGGTCATGTCTACATAGTTCTCGAACCCATAGGGTCCACATGCTTAACGTTTGATGATGATTTGTATTATGAGTTATGTGATTTGATGACCGAAGTTTGTTCGGAGTCCCGGATGAGATCACGGACATGACGAGGAGTCTCGAAATGGTCGAGAGGTAAAGATCGATATATTGGTAGGTTATATTCGGACACCGGAATGGTTCCGAAGTGTTTCGGGTATTTTTCGGAGTACCGGGAGGTTACCGGACCCCCCCCCCCCCGGGGGGGGGGGGAGTAGTGGGCCTTAATGGGATTTAGTGGAAAGGAGAGAAGGGCCTCAAGGGGTGCCCCCCCATGGCTGGTCCAAATTGTACTAGGAGGGGGCGGCGCCCCCCCTCTTTCCTTCTCCTCTCTTCCTCCTGCCCTCCTTCTCCTTGTTGGAATAGGAAAAGGGGGGACGAATCCTACTTGGACCAAGAGTCCAAGTAGGACTCCCCCCTTTGGCGCGCCCCCCCTTGGGCGAGCCTCCTCTTCCCCCCTCCTTTATATGCGTGGAAGGGGGCACCCCAAAGGCACACCAAGTCTTCTCTTAGCCGTGTGCGGTGCCCCCCTCCATAGTTACACACCTCGGTCATATCGTTGTAGTGCTTAGGCAAAGCCCTACGCCGGTAACTTCATCATCACCGTCAACACGCCTTCGTGCTAATGGAACTCTCCCTCGTCCTCAATTGCATCAAGAGCTCGAGGGATGTCATCGTGTTGAACGTGTGCTGAACACGGAAGTGTCATACGTTCGGTGCTAGGATCAGTTGGATCGCGAAGATGTTCGACTACATCAACCGCGTTACTAAACGCTTCCACTTTCGGTCTACGAGGGTACGTGGACACACTCTCCCCTCTCGTTGCTATGCATATCCTAGATAGATCTTGCGTGATCGTAGGAATTTTTTGAAATAGTGCGTTCCCCAACAGTGGTATCAGAGGCAGGTCTATGCGTAGATGTTATATGCACGAGTAGAACACAAAGAGTTGTGGGCGATAATAGTCATACTGCTTACCACCAACGTCTTACTTTGATTCGGTGGTATTGTTAGATGAAGCGGCCCAGACCGACATTACATGACCGCGTTAATGAGACTGGTTCTACCGACGTGCTTCGCACACAGGTGGCTGGCGGGTGCCTGTTTCTCCAACTTTAGTTGAATCGAGTTTGACTATGGTCGGTCCTTGTTGAAGGTTAAAACAACACACTTGACGAAAAATCATTGTGGTTTTTGATGCGCAGGTAAGAATGGTTCTTGCTAGAAGCCCGTAGCAGCCAGGTAAAACTTGCAACAACAAATTAGAGGACGTCTAACTTGTTTTTGGAGGTCATGTTGTGATGTGATATGGTCAAGACATGATGAGATATAAATTTTTGTATGAGATGATCATGTTTTGTAAAAGTTATCAGCAACTGGCAGGAGCCTTATGGTTGTCACTTTATTGTATGAAATGTGATTGCCATGTAATTGCTTTACTTTATCACTAAGCGGTAGTGATAGTCATGGAAGCAATAGTTGGCGAGATGACAATGATGCTACGATGGAGATCAAGGTGTCAAGCCGGTGACGATGGAGATCATGACGGTGCTTTGGAGATGGAGATCAAAGGCACAAGATGATGATGGCCATATCATGTCACATATTTTGATTGCATGTGATGTTTATCTTTTATGCATCTTATTTTTCTTAGTACGGCGGTAGCATTATAAGATGATCTCTCACTAAATTTCAAGGTACAAGTGTTCTCCCTGAGTATGCACCGTTGCTATAGTTCGTCGTGCCGAGACACCATGTGATGATCATGTGTGATAAGCTTTACTTTCACATACAACGGGTGCAAGTCGGTTTTGCACGTGCAGAATACTCGTGTTAAACTTGACGAGCCTAGCATATGGAGATATGGCCTCGGAACACTGAGACCGAAAGGTCGAACGTGAATCATATAGTAGATCGACGGTCCCCTCCTCCTTCTTCCCCCCTTTATATACGGAGGAGGGGGGCACCCCATAGACTCAGCAATTGATATCTTAGATCTTTTAGCCGTGTGCAGTGCCCCCTCCACCATAATCCACCTCGGTCATATCGTAGCGGTGCTTAGGCGAAGCCCTGCGTCGGTAGAACATCATCATCGTCACCACGCCATCATGCTGATGGAACTCTCCCTCAAAGCTCAGCTGGATTGGTGTTCGAGGGACGTCATCGAGTTGAACGTGTGCAGAACTCGGAGGTGCCGTGCGTTCGGTGCTTGATCGGTCGGATCGTGAAGATGTACGACTACATCAATCGTTTTGTGCTAACGCTTCCACTTTTGGTCTACGAGGGTACGTGGACACACTCTTCCCTCTCGTTGCTATGCATCACCATGATCTTGCGTGTGCGTAGGAATTTTGTTAAAATTACTATGTTCCCCAACAGTGGTATTCGAGCCAGGTTTTATGCGTAGATGTAATATGCATGAGTAGAACACAAGTGAGTGTGGGCGATACAAGTCATACTGCTTACCAGCATGTCATACTTTGGTTCGGCGGTATTGTTGGATGAAGCGGCCCGGACCGACATTACGCGTACGCTTACGCGAGACTGGTTCTACCGATGTGCTTTGCACACAGGTGGCTGGCGGGTGTCAGTTTCTCCAACTTTAGTTGAACCGAGTGTGGCTACGCCCGATCCTTGAGAAGGTTAAAACATCACTAACTTGACGAACTATCGTTGTGGTTTTGATGCGTAGGTAAGAACGGTTCTTGCTCAGCCCGTAGCAGCCACGTAAAACTTGCAACAAGAAAAGTAGAGGACGTCTAACTTGTTTTTGCAGGGCATGTTGTGATGTGATATGGTCAAGGCATGATGCTAAATTTTATTGTATGAGATGATCATGTTTTGTAACCGAGTTATCGACAACTGGCAAGAGCCATATGGTTGTTGCTTTATTGTATGCAATGCAATCGCCCTGTAATGCTTTACTTTATCACTAAGCGGTAGTGATAGTCGTAGAAGCATAAGATGGCGAGATGACAACGATGCTACGAGGGAGATCAAGGTGTCGCGTCAGTGACGATGGTGATCATGATGGTGCTTCGGAGATGAAGATCACAAGCACAAGATGATGATGGCCATATCATATCACTTATATTGATTGCATGTGATGTTTATCTTTTATGCATCTTATTTTTCTTAGATCGACGGTAGCATTATAAGAGGATCTCTTACTAAATTTCAAGGTATAAGTGTTCTCCCTGAGTATGCACAGTTGTGAAAGTTCTTCGTGCTGAGACACCATGTGATGATCGGGTGTGATAGGCTCTATGTTCAAATACAACGGGTGCAAAACAGTTGCAGACGCGGAATACTCAGGTTAAACTTGATGAGCCTAGCATATGCAGATATGGCCTTAGAACACTGAGACCGAAAGGTCGAGCGTGAATCATATAGAAGATATGATCAACATAGTGATGTTCACCATTGAAAACTACTCCATCTCACGTGATGATCGGACATGGTTTAGTTGATATGGATCACATGATCATTTAGATGACTAGAGGGATGTCTATCTAAGTGGGAGTTCTTAAGTAATATGATTAATTTAACTTTAATTTATCATGAACTTAGTACCTGATAGTATTTGCATGTCTATGTTGTTGTAGATCAATGGCCCATGCTACCGTTCCCTTGAATTTTAATGTGTTCCTAGAGAAAGCTAAGTTGAAAGATGATGGTAGCAACTACACGGACTGGGTCCGTAGCTTGGGGATTATCCTCATTGCTGCACAGAAGAATTACGTCCTGGAAGCACCGCTAGGTGCAAGACCCGTTGCAGGAGCAACTCCGGACGTTGTGAGCGTCTGGCAGAGCAAAGCTGATGACTACTCGATAGTTCAGTGTGCCATGGTTTACGACTTAGAATCGGGACTTCAAAGACGTTTTGAACGTCATGGAGAATATGAGATGTTCCAGGAATTGAAGTTAATATTTCAAGCAAATACCCGAATTGAGAGATATGAAGTCTCCATTAAGTTCTATAGCTGCAAAATGGAGGAGAATAGTTCTGTCAGTGAACATATACTCAGAATGTCTAGGTACCACAACTACTTGACTCAACTGGGAGTTAATCTTCCCGATGGTAGTGTCATTGATAGAGTTCTTCAATCACTGCCACCAAGCTACAAAAGCTTCGTGATGAACTATAATATACAAGGGATGGATAAGACAATTCCCGAGCTCTTCACAATGCTAAAGGCTGCGGAGGTAGAAATCGAGAAGGAGCATCAAGTGTTGATGGTTAACAAGACCACTAGTTTCAAGAAAAAGGGCAAAGGGAAGAAGGGGAACTTCAAGAAGAACGGCAAGCAAGTTGCTGCTCAAGTGAAGAAGCCCAGGTCTGGACCTAAGCCTGAGACTAAGTGCTTCTACTATAAAGGGACTGGTCACTGGAAGCGGAACTGCCCCAAGTATTTGGCGGATAAAAAGGATGGCAAAGTGAAAGGTATATTTGATATACATGTTATTGATGTGTACCTTACTAATGCTCATAGTAGTGCCTGGGTATTTGATACTAGTTTTGTTGCTCATATTTGCAACTCGAAAAAGGGGCTACGGATTAAACGAAGATTGGCTAAGGATGAGGTGACGATGCGCGTGGGAAATGGTTCCAAAGTCGATGTGATCGCCGTTGGTGCGCTACCTCTACATCTACCGTCGGGATTAGTTTTAGACCTAAATAATTGTTAGTTGGTGCCATCGTTGAGCATGAACATTATATCTGGATCTTGTTTGATGCGAGATGGTTATTCATTTAAATTAGAGAATAATGGTTGTTCTATTTATATGAGTAATATCTTGTATGGTCATGCACCCTTGATGAGTGGCCTATTTTTGTTGAATCTCGATTGTAGTGATACACATATTCATAATATTGAAGCTAAAAGATGCAAGGTTAATATTGATAGTGCAACTTATTTGTGGAACTTCTGTCTAGGTCATATTGGTGTAAAGCGCATGAAGAAACTCCATGCTGATGGGATTTTGGAATCACTTGATTATGAATCACTTGATGCTTGCGAACCATGCCTTATGGAGAAGATGACTAAGACTCTGTTCTCCGGAACAATGGAGCGAGCAACTGACTTATTGGAAATAATAGATACTGATGTATGCGGTCCGATGAGTGTTGAGGCTCGCGGTGGGTATCGTTATTTTTTGACCTTCACAGATGATTTGAGCAGATATGGGTATATCTACTTGATGAAACATAAGTCTGAAACATTTGAAAAGTTCAAAGAATTTCAGAGTGAAGTGGAAAATCATTGTAACAAGAAAATAAAGTTTCTATGATCTGATCGTGGAGGTGAACATTTGAGTTATGAGTTTGGTCTTAATTTGAAACAATGTGGAATAGTTTCGCAACTCACGCCACCTGGAACACCATAGCGTATTGGTGTGTCCGAACATCGTAACCGTACTTTAGTAGATATGGTGTGATCTATGATGTCTCTTACTGATTTACCGCCATCATTTTGGGGCTATGCTTTAGAGACGGCTGCATTCATGTTAAATAGGGCACCTTCTAAATCCATTGAGGGGACACCATATGAATTGTGGTTTGGAAAGAAACCTAAGTTGTTGTTTATTAAAGTTTGGGGTTGCGCTGCTTATATGAAGAAGCTTCAACCTGATAAGCTCGAACCCAAATCGGAGAAATGTGTCTTCATAGGATACCCAAAGGAAACTGTTGGGTACACCTTCTATCACAGATACGAAGGCAAGATATTCGTTGCTAAGAATGGATCCTTTCTAGAGAAGGATTTTGTCTCGAAAGAAGTGAGTGGGAGGAAAGTAGAACTTGATGAGGTAATTGTACCTTCTCCCAAATTAGAAAGTAGTTCATCACAGAAATCAGTTCCAGTGATTCCTACACCAATCAGTGAGGAAGCTAATGATGATGATCATGAAACTTCAGATCAAGTTACTACTTAACCTCATAGGTCAACCAGAGTACAATCTGCACCAGAGTGGTATGGTAATCCTATTCTGGAGGTCATGTTACTTGACCATGACGAACCTATGAACTATGAGCAAGCGATGATGAGCCCAGATTCCGCGAAATGGCTTGAGGCCATGAAATCTAAGATGGGATCCATGTATGAGAACAAATTGTGGACTTTGGTTGACATGCCAGATGATCGGTAAGCCATAGAGAATAAATGGATCTTTAAGAATAAGACTGACGCTGACGATAATGTTACTGTCTACAAAACTCAACTTGTTGCGAAAGGTTTTCGACAATTTCAAGGAGTTGACTACGATGAGACCTTCTCACCCGTAGCGATGCTTAAGTCTGTCTGAATCATGTTAGCAATTGCCGCATTTTATGATTATGAAATTTGGCAAATGGATGTCAAAACTAAATTCCTTAATGGATATATTAAAGAAGAGTTGTATATGATGCAACCAGAAGGTTTTGTCGATCCTAAAGGTGCTAACAAAGTGTGCAAGCTCCAGCGATCCATTAATGGATTGGTGCAAGCCTCTCGGAGTTGGAATATACGCTTTGATAGTGTGATCAAAGCATATGGTTTTATATAGACCTTTGGAGAAGCCTGTATTTACAAGAAAGTGAGTGGGAGCTCTGTAGCATTTCTAATATTATATGTGGATGACATATTGTTGGTTGGAAATAATACATAATTTTTGGATAGCATAAAATGATACTTGAATAAGAATTTTTTAATGAAAGACCTCGGTGAAGCTACTTATATATTGGGCATCAAGATCTATAGAGATAGATCAAGATGCTTAATTGGACTTTCACAAAGCACATACCTTGATAAAGTTTTGAAGAAGTTCAAAATGGATCAGTCTAAGAAAGGGTTCTTGCCTGTGTTACAAGGTGTGAAGTTGAGTCAGACTCAATGTCCGACCATTGCAGAAGATAGAGAGAAAATGAAAGTCATTCCCTATGCCTCAGCCATAGGTTCTATCATGTATGCGATGTTGTGTACCAGGCTTGATGTGTGCCTTGCTATAAGTTTAGCAGGGAGGTACCAAAGTAATCCATGAGTGGATCACTGGACAGCGGTCAAGAACATCCTGAAATACCTGAAAAGGACTAAGGATATGTTTCTCGTTTATGGAGGTGACAAAGAGCTCGTCATAAATGGTTACATCGATGCAAGCTTTGACACTGATCCAGATGACTCTAAGTCACAAACCGGATACGTGTTTATATTGAATGGTGGAGCTGTCAGTTGGTGCAGTTCCAAGCAGAGCGTCGTGGCAGGATCTACGTGTGAAGCGGAGTACATAGCTGCTTCGGAAGCAGCAACTGAAGGAGTCTGGATGAAGGAGTTCATATATGATCTAGGTGTAATACCTAGTGCATCGGGTCCAATGAAAATCTTTTGTGACAATACTGGAGCAGTTGCCTTGGCGAAGGAATCCAGATTTCACAAGAGAACCGACACATCAAGAGACACTTCAATTCCATCTGCGATCAAGTCAAGGAGGGAGACATAGAGATTTGCAAGACACATACGGATCTGAATGTTGCAGGCCCGTTGACTAAGCCTCTCTCACGAGCAAAACATGATCAACACCAAGACTCCATGGGTGTTAGAATCATTACTATGTAATATAGATTATTGACTCTAGTGCAAGTGGGAGACTGAAGGAAATATGCCCTAGAGGCAATAATAAATTTGTTATTTATATTTCCTTATATCATGATAAATGTTTATTATTCATGCTAGAATTGTATTAACCGGAAACTTAGTACATGTGAGAATACATAGACAAATAGAGTGTCCCTAGTATGCCTCTAATTGACTAGCTCGTTAATCAAAGATGGTTAAGTTTCCTAACCATAGACATGTGTTGTCATTTGATGAACGGGATCACATCATTAGAGACTGATGTGATGGACAAGACCCATCCTTAGCTTAGCATAATGATTGTTAAGTTTTATTGCTATTGCTTTCTTCATAACTTATACATGTTCCTCTGACTATGAGATTATGCAACTCCCGAATACTGGAGGAACACCTTGTGTGCTATCAAATGTCACAATGTAATTGGGTGATTATAAAGATGCTCTACATGTGTCTCCGATGGTGTTTGTTGAGTTGGAATAGATCAAGATTAGAATTTGTCACTCCGTGTATCGAAGAGGTATCTCGGGGCCCTCTCGGTAATGCACATCACTATGAGCCTTGCAAGCAATGTGACTAATGAGTTAGTTATGGGTTGATGCATTACGGAACGAGTAAAGAGACTTGCTGGTAACGAGTAGGTATGAAGATACCAACGATCGAATCTCGGGCAAGTAACATACCGATGACAAAGGGAATAACGTATGTTGTTATGCGGTTTAACTGATAAAAATCTTCGTAGAATATGTAGGACGCAATATGATCATCCATGTTCCGCTATTGGTTATTGACCGGAGATGTGTCTCGGTCATGTCTACATAGTTCTCGAACCCGTAGGGTCCGCATGCTTAACATTAGATGATGATTTGTATTATGAGTTATCTGATTTGATGTCCGAAGTTTGTTTGGAGTCTTGGATGAGATTACGGACATGACGGGGAGTCTCGAAATGGTCGAGAGGTAAAGATCGATATATTGGAAGGTTATATTCGGACACTAGAATGATTCCGAAGTGTTTCGGGTATTTTTCGGAGTACCGGGATGTTACCGGACCCCCCCCCCCCCCCCGGGGGGAGGGGGGAAGTAGTGGGCCTTAATGGGCTTTAGTGGAAAGGATAGAAGGGCCTCAAGGGGTGCCCCCCCATGGCTGGTCCGAATTGGACTAGGAGGGGCGGCGCCCCCCTCTTTCCTTCTCCTCTCCTTCTCCTTGTTGGAATAGGAAAAGGGGGGCCGAATCCTACTTGGACCGGGAGTCCAAGTAGGACTCCCCCCTTTGGCGCGCCCCCCTTAGGCCGGCCTCCTCTTCCTCCCTCCTTTATATACGTGGTAGGGGGCACACCAAGTCTTCTCTTAGCCGTGTGTGGTGCCCCCATCCACGGTTACACACCTTGGTCATATTGTCGTAGTGCTTATGAAAAGCCCTGCGCCGGTAACTTCATCATCACTGTCAACATGCCGTCGTGCTGACAGAAATCTCCCTCGTCCTCAACTGGATCAAGAGATCGAGGGACATCATCGTGCTGAACGTGTGCTGAACACGGAGGTGCTGTACATTCGGTGCTAGGATCGGTTGGATCGCGAAGACGTTCGACTACATCAACCGCGTTACTAAACGCTTCCGCTTTCAGTCTATGAGGGTACGTGGACACACTCTCCCCTCTCATTGCTATGCATCTCCTAGATAGATCTTTCATGATCGTAGGAAAAAAATTGAAATACTACGTTCCCCAACAACCACATCCTCCACTTCCAAAACCTCAAATGCAACCACATGCACGTCAGCTATTGAACAATACAAATTCATGTAACAATGAATATAACACATAAATAAAATTATTCAGAGAGAAGACACATAATTCCAACATAAATATTTAAAGTGCATAATTCCAAAAAATAAAATTCAATGATTTCCAATGTGGATCCAAGTATGCTCCACAAGATCAATTAGTAGTTGCACGTGCGGCTGTATATCTCGAAGTTGTCGATGCATCTTTGGAAAGCGAACAACATGCTCTACATCTTGTTCCAGGAGGCACACATGTACTCCAGAGTTCTCAAAATCATGCGTGCGGGCTGCCCTTCGCCCTTATCTTTCACAATCATGTTGTGCAAAATTACAAAATAGGTCATCACCTGCCACAACATCTCTGGTGAAGGAAATATGCCCTAGAGGCAATAATAAAGTTATTATTTATTTCCTTATATCATGATAAATGTTTATTATTTATGCTAGAATTGTATTAACCGGAAACATAATACATGTGTAAATACATAGACAAACATAGTGTCACTAGTATGTCTCTACTTGACTAGCTCGTTGAATCAATGATGGTTATGTTTCCTAACCATAGACGTGAGTTGTCATTTGATTAACGGGATCACGTCATTAGAGAAAACAGATGTGCGGCAAACTTCACCTTCTTCGCATCTGTGCATCCTGCTGTGGTCAACTCCCTAGCTGTCTTGCGGAGCCAATCATCTGCTACTATCGGCTCGGTGCTACTGGAAAACACCGGCGGATTCAGCCTAAGAAAACGGGCTAAGTGGTCAACAGGTGGTGGTGGTGGTGGTGGGTTGTTGTTATTGTTCCCCTGATTCTGATTCTGGACTAGCAACTGCATCAATGTGTTCTGCTGCTGGATCAATTGGGTGAGCTCCGGTGGGAAGGCAATTCCGGGGTCACGTCTCGGAGGCATCTGTGGGTTTAGAAAAGATGAGATATAAGAATAGAGGGGGTCTAAAGAGAAAACACTACCCATATGCACATGAGGCAAAAGCAAACAATTCACTTCAATCAATCAAACAAAGGCATACAATCGATCTAACTATCGCAAAAGTGCTCGGACTACTATATTTACATGGTGGACTACTACTACTGATGAGGTGGTCTACTAGAAATATTCTTCGGTTGCAGACTCCATGATATCTGCTCCAGCTTCATCAACATAGTCATCATCGCTACTATCTACTTCCGAGTCGGTGCCGTCGATGATGATGTAGTCTTCCGGGCTAATTTCATGGGGTTCTTCGTCTTCATCTACTGGCGTAGGGCCTCCCATAAATATTCCAATCTTCTTGATCAGGTCGTCATTCTTCTCCACCAATACTTCAATTTCTTCTTCAAAATCTTCACGTGTAGCCTTGAGTTCTTCCTCCAGTTCCTTGATTCTAGTCTTAGCCTTCTTCAGATCTATCATGTCGACGCACATCTGGTTCTCCTATCATCGAATGTGCTAGTTTAGCTCCTGGATAAAAGCTGCGATTGATCTATCATTCCTGGTGCTGATCATCTCATAGTGCTCATCTCGGCGCCCACAAATCTGGTAGATAGTATCTTTGAGATCCTTGCGGTAGACTTCTCCAATGCGTCCCATGGTGATGTGAGCTGCCAAGCTTTTTCCTAGACTCCAAGTTGGTGCATCAAAAGAAAACTCAATGGGCTCAGTGACTGGCATGAACGTCCTTCCTGGAACTTGAACTTGAATCATCCAGCACTCTTCTTCAGGTAAAGTGGCATTGTAGGTTCCCATGAAGCTTGGTACTCCTATGTTCAGGTATCTAGTGACTTCCTTCAAGTGACGTCCAAAGGGTGTATCTTCATCCGGTTGTGTGAACTTGTTCCTTGCATCCGCCATCCTAAAGAGTAGAAAAGATGAGGAGTCAGAGAAGAAGAGAGTGAATAGTGATCTAGGTCTTTTAGCTTAGTGGTCGTGTCCTACAGTCAGCGTGTGATCTGATACCATCTCTGTAGCGACCAAACCTCAAACAGTCTGATCTCTGTGCTCCGGCGGAGGATTTATAGCAGAGTAGCAATCACACACTTATTACATCGAGTGTCTCATAAGAAAGCTTATTACATTAAAATATGGCTTAAGGCCATCTAATAATGATAACAGCGGAAGGCTTGGAAGATAAGTGAGTCCATCAACTCCAACGGCATCACTGAGTATAGGACCACGACCAAAAAACTCCTTAATCGTCGTCTGAAAAGTCTGCAACATTAACGTTGCAGCCCGAAAACGGGTCAGCACATGGAATATGCTGGCAAGGTAACACATAGAGAGTAATGGAATGAAACAGCTATACTATATGCATATTTGGCTGGTGGAAAGCTCTATGGTTACAGTTTTTGCGCAAAGCCAATTTTTCCCTACTACAAAGGAATACAATTTATTTAACTATCATGGTAGTTGTTAAACATTGAGAATGGTTGACAGCATTCTCAATCCCAATTAAGCATCATCATTAAACATAACCCAACAAAATTAATTTAGAGTAACATGTTGAGATTCACATGATATCCAGGTACTAGATACTCAAGATGTCCATAACCGGGGACACGGCTAATCATGATTAGTTTGTTACACTCTGCAGAGGTTTGCGCACTTTTCCCCACAAGACTCGATCGCCTCCGTTTGGTTTCTCGCACTACATGGTGTTTGAGAAGACGGATGATCGAGACATAGTCTTTCAGAAGCGCTAGCACCTTATGATCGGGTAGACCGTACCACCTACATCCCCTACATCTGCTAGTCTACCACTATAAGAGTTCGCACAACTTAGTCAACTATGCTAGAGCCCATAATAGCTTGTGGCTGCAAACGGAAGTTTCTAGTATGAATAGTCTTATGATCCATTTGAGCCTGGGTGGCGGTCCAAAAGAAAACAGGCAAGTCCTGGAATACCCAGGTGCCTCAATCCACCCAGATGTGTGTTTAGGTTGCCACCTTAGATAAACCATTAATTAACAAAACTCACATCTGTCATGGATATCACTCACCCAATCCACGTCTACTAGCATAGCATGGCATAATAAGCAAACGCGGAAGTAACTCCCAAAGGTTTGATAATAAACAGGTAATAGGTACTACCCCAACTACTTCCCATCCCACAATTTAATCAGATCCTAATCATGCAATGTGTGAGGATTGATCTAATGCAATAAAACTGGGTAGTAGAAAAAGGTATGATCAAAGTGTTACTTGCCTTGCTGATGATCCGGGAAACCTAGCGATTCGAAGTAACAAGCGGCGCACTCCGGATACTCTATCGCAAACAAACAAACGAGCAAGCAATAAGTACTCATCTAATGCACAGGTAAAACTCAAATAAGAGATATAACCAGAAGGTTCAACTTAAGAACTCCGGTTGGCAAAAAGAATCAAATCGAACGAAGCAACGAAAATCAAACGGCGAAAGAAAACAACTTCGTTCTAGTAATCTGGATCTAGGGAAAATTTTACAGTAGCAAAATCTTGTTTAAGTTGGTTAAACGGATAGAGGGTTTCGAGACGAAACTCTAGGCGCTTGAATCGCCTGATTCCGATAAATGAGCGAAAAGATAAACTAAAACGAAAATCGGATCAGGAATCACGATCAGATAAATCGCGGATTTAATCCGAGAAAAAGAAAACTGACGAACAGTTAATCGAACGGACGTTCGTTAATAGAAACTAACCGGTGAACACGTTCGCTAAAACAAACGGATCGACGGCGTCTATACCTCCGGCGAGGTACTCCGGCGGCGGGGCGGGGCTCCGACGGCGGCGGCGGCTATGCGGGGCGGCGGGCCGGCCGGGTGAGGTGAGGGGCGACGGGGCGGCTCGGTATTTAAGAGAGGGAGGGGGGTGCTGCCTTGGGGGAGGGGGCACAGCGGCGGCCCCGAGCCGGACTCGGGCGGCGGCGCGGCTCCGGTCTCCTGGAGGGAGACACAGGCGGTGGGGTGGGCCGTCGGCTGGGCCTTGGCCCAGCCGGCGCGCGGCGTGGTTTTTTTATATTCCGCTCGGAAAAAGGAAAAAAGAAATACTAAACGGACTCCAAAATTTCCGAAATAAATTTCCACGGGCTTCTAAAATCAAGCCTCACAGGGTGAACATTTATTTGGGACCTAAATGCAAATTTGAAAAACACACATTTTTTCTAAATCAAATAAAACACCGAAAAACTACGAAATAAAATCTTATTTGATTTTATTATTAAATCCTCAATATTTCTTTATTTTGGGAAAGTCATTTTATTCCCTCTCTCATAGTTTTGTAATAGAAATAATTGATGATAAAATAAATAAAATCAAATGATCCTATTCTCAAAATTTGAGAGAACTCAAATATGAAAATATCGAAATTCCCAACTCTCTCCGTGGGTCATTGAGTTGCGTAGAATTTCTGGGATCAACCAAAATGCAAAAGAAATATGATATGCATCGTTGATCTAATGTATAACATTCCAAATTGAAAATTTGGGATGTTACATGTGATCACGGACATGACGAGGAGTCTCAAAATGGTCGAGACATGAAGATTGATATATTGGATGACTATATTCGGACACCGGAATGGTTCCGGGGGTTATCGGATATATACCAGAGTACCGAGGGGTTACCGGAACCCGCCACTCCTGGGGGGTGGTTATTGGGCCTCATGGGCCCAAAGTGGTGGAAGAGGAGAGGCAGCAGGAGGTGGCGCGCGGCCCCCCTTGCCCCAATCCGAATTGGGAATGGGAAGGGGGGCGGCCCCCCTTCTCCTTCCTTCTCTCCACCTCTTCCTTCCCCCTTCTCCTAGTTGGAATAGGAAATGGGAGCAAAACCTACTTGGAGTAGGATTGCCCCCCCCTTGGGCACGCCTCCTCCTCTTGGCCGGCCCCCTCCTCCTTCCCCCCTTTATATACGGAGGAGGGGGGCACCCCATAGACTCAACAATTGATATCCTAGATCTTTTAGCCATGTGCAGTGCCCCCTCCACCATAATCCACCTCGGTCATATCGTAGCGGTGCTTAGGCGAAGCCCTGCGTCGGTAGAACATCATCATCTTCACCACGCCGTCGTGCTGACGGAACTCTCCCTCAAAGCTCGGCTGGATCGGAGTTCGAGGGACGTCATCGAGTTGAACGTGTGCAGAACTCGGAGGTGTCGTGCGTTCGGTACTTGATTGGTCGGATCGTGAAGACGTACGACTACTTCAACTGCGTTGTGCTAACGCTTCCGCTTTTGGTCTACAAGGGTACGTGGACACACTCTTCCCTCTCGTTGCTATGCATCACCATGATCTTATGTGTGCGTAGTTTTTTTTTAAAATTACTACGTTCCCCAACAGTGGTATCCGAGCCAGGTTTTATGCATAGATATAATATGCATGAGTAGAACACAAGTGAGTGTGGGCGATACAAGTCATACTGCTTACCAGCATGTCATACTTTTGTTTGGCGGTATTGCTGGATGAAGCGGCCCGGACCGACATTACGCGTACGCTTACGTGAGATTGGTTCTACCGATGTGCTTTGCACACAAGTGGCTGGCGGGTGTCAGTTTCTCCAACTTTAGTTGAACCAAGTGTGGCTATGCCCGATCCTTGAGAAGGTTAAAACAGCACTAACTTGACGAACTATTGTTGTGGTTTTGATGCGTAGGTAAGAACGGTTCTTGCTCAGCCCGTAGCAGCCACGTAAAACTTGCAACAACAAAAGTAGAGGACGTCTAACTTGTTTTTGCAGGGCATGTTGTGATGTGATATGGTCAAGGCATGATGCTAAATTTTATTGTATGAGATGATCATGTTTTGTAACCGAGTTATCGGCAACTGGCAGGAGCCATATGGTTGTCGCTTTATTGTATGCAATGCAATCGCCCTGTAATGCTTTACTTTATCACTAAGAGGTAGTGATAGTCGTAGAAGCATAAGTTGGCGAGACGACAATGATGCTACGAGGGAGATCAAGGTGTCGCGCCGGTGACGATGGTGATCATGATGGTGCTTCGGAGATGAAGATCACGAGCACAAGATGGTGATGGCCATATCATATCACTTATATTGATTGCATGTGATGTTTATCTTTTATGCATCTTATTTTTCTTAGATCGACGGTAGCATTATAAGATGATCTCTCACTAAATTTCAAGTTATACGTGTTCTCCCTGAGTATGCACTGTTGTGAAAGTTCTTCGTGCTGAGACACCATGTGATGATCGGGTGTGATAGGCTCTACGTTCAAATACAACGGGTGCAAAACAGTTGCAGACGGGGAATACTCAGGTTAAACTTGACGAGCCTAGCATATGCAGATATGGCCTCAGAACACTGAGACCGAAAGGTCGAGCGTGAATCATATAGAAGATATGATCAACATAGTGATGTTCACCATTGAAAACTACTCCATCTCACGTGATGATCGGACATGGTTTACTTGATTTGGATCACGTGATCACTTAGATGATTAGAGGGATGTCTATCTAAGTGGGAGTTCTTAAGTAATATGATTAATTCAACTTTAATTTATCATGAACTTAGTCCTGGTAGTATTAGCATATCTATGTTGTAGATCAATAGCTCGCGATGTTGCTCCCCGTTTATTGTGTTCCTAGAGAAAAACTATGTTGAAAAATGTTAGTAGGAATGATGCGGATTGGATCTGTGATCTGAGGATTATCCTCTTTGCTGCACAGTAGAATTATGTCCTTGATGCACAGCTAGGTGACAGACCTATTGCAGGAGCAGATGCAGACGTTATGAACGTTTGGCTAGCTCAATATGATGACTACTTGATAGTTTAGTGCACCATGCTTAATGGCTTAGAATCGGGGCTTCAAATACATTTTGAAAGCCATGGAGCATATAAGATGTTCCAAGAGTTGAGATTGGTATTTCATACTCATGCCCATGTCGAGAGGTAAGAGACCTCTGACAGTACTTTGCCTACAAGATGGAGAAGAATAGCTCAACTAGTGAGCATGTGCTCAGATTGTCTGAGTACTACAATTGCTTGATCAAGTGGGAGTTAATCTCCAGATAAGAGAGTAATTGACAAAGTTCTCTAGTCACTATCACCGAGTTACTATAACTTAGTAATGAACTATAATATGCAAGGGATGACAAAATTAATTCCCAAGCTCTTCGTGATGCTGAAATTGACGAAGGTAGAAATTAAGAAAAGCATCAAGTGTTGATGGTTGACAAGGACCACTAGTTTCAAGAAAAGGGCAAAGGGAAGAAAGGGAACTTCAATAAGAACGACAAGCAAGTTGCTTCTCAAGCGAAGAAGCCCAAGTCTGGACCTAAGCCTGAGACTAAGTGCTTCTACTGCAAAGGGACTGGTCACTAGAAGCGGAACTACCCCAAGTATTTGGCGGATAAGAAGGATGGCGAGGTGAACAAAGGTATATTGGATATACATGTTATTGATGTGTACTTTACTAGTGTTTATAACAACCCCTCGGTATTTGATACTAGTTCAGTTGCTAAGGGTAGTAACTTGAAACAGGAGTTGCGGAATGAACAGAGACTAGTTAAGGGTGAAGTGATGATGTGTGTTGGAAGTAGTTCCAAGAATGATATGATCATCATCGCACACTCCCTATACTTTTAGGATTAGTGTTGAACCTAAATAAATGGTATTTGGTGTTTGCATTGAGCAAGAATATGATTTGATCATGTTATTCATTTAAGTTAGAGAATAATTGTTATTTTATTTACATGAATAAAACCTTCTATGGTTATACACCCAATAAAATGGTTTGTTGGATCTCGATCGTAGTGATACACATATCCATAATATTGAAGCCAAAAGATGCAAAGTTAATAATGATAGTGCAACTTATTTGTGGCACTACCGTTTCGGTCATATTGGTGTAAAGCGCATGAAGAAAATCCATGCCGATGGGCTTTTGAAATCACTTGATTAATGAATCAGTAGATGCTTGCGAACCATGCCTCATGGGCAAAGATGACTAAGACTCCGTTCTCCGGAACAATGGAGCGAGCAACTGATTTATTGGATATAATACATACTGATGTATGAGGTTCGATGAGTGTTGAGGCTCGCGGCAGGTATCGTTATTTTCTGACCTTCACAGATGATTTGAGCAGATATGGATACGTCTACTTGAAGAAACATAAGTCTGAAACATTTGAAAAGTTCAAAAAAATTCAGAGTGAAGTGGAAAATCATCATAACAAGAAAATAAAGTTTCTACGATCTGATCGTGGAGGAGAATGTTTAAGTTGCGAGTTTGGTCTTCATTTGAAACAATGCGGAATAGTTTCGCAACTCACGCCACCCGGAACACCACAGCGTAATGGTGTGTCCGAACATCGTAACCGTACTTTATTAGATACCAGCACAAATGCCCGTGTGTTGCAACGGGGGAAAACAACGATTTTTATCAATCAAGGTTGGCCGGATCGAGGATCTATGCCGTGGAAGAATAGTCGCTACAAAAGGATGGATCATTTGAGGATTGTAGAATGGGCTCGAGACGGGAGTATGATTTCGAGTAAATTAATTTAACTAAAGAACATTAATTTTGGATTATTAGTTCTAATGGACAAGAGGTGGCAAATTCATTTTTGAAGAGAAAATGCATTGGTTGAGTTCGTTGAGTTCGTTGGTTGATCCCCCACCCCCAGCACCCGACGACTTTGATGTAAAGCTATGAACACCACCAACCTCCTAATCGATTAAGGATGACATGAAGACACCACCCTTGCCATTGCCATTGACAACTCAATCAAGGGCTAGCTGCTTCCTAGTGGTCCAAATCTTCTACTAGAAGCTTCCATGCCCATCGCCTTCGATGCTCACACAGCCACAAGCTATCGATTCTGTCGCTAGGGCTGCTTTGTTATGGGCAAACTATTAGGCATTTACTTGTTTTAACTACAACAATTAAGTAAAAAGAAGGACAATCCATAATGCCATATTATCTAGAATAACAAATTATGCATAATAGCTCATTTTTTCTGTGCAATAACATGATATTCAAAAAATAAATAGCCGCTTCTTTTATATATACGCACACAGAACAGAGAGATGTGAGCATCGCCATTGACGGGTGAATGGCCGGGTAGAGAATGCAAATTGGTACTTTTGGATTTTTGGATGAACGAATGCTTATGATGGCACATAACATGATCATATGTTTTGGATGAACGAATGCTTATGATGGCACATAACATGATCATATGTAGCTAATTCTCTTGCAAAACCATGAAGCATTATTGCCTATAACTCATGAAAATCTCACATGAAAAATATTAAAATTAGAGGTATTTTATGTGAACTAAAAGGGCATTTCAGCATGATCTACTGTTTTATAATTAAGAATTTATGGGTAAATTGAAAAAAAGGCTTCTAGTGGAGGAGAAAACTAATTGGAGCAGTGGATGCCGGATGATTGGAAGTTGTATCTTCTTTATTTTAGGGAGATTAGAAGTTGTATCTAAGACCGTTGATGTCGTGTTCATGTTTAAATTAGAATGGCACAACCAAAAGTGGGCAAGGCCACCAGCCATCCATGTCGTCGCCGTGTCTGAGGCAGTTGTACGCACTCAGCACTCGCGCAATGGGTGAGTCCGGTGTGCATGCCAACGACTCCAGCTTGCGTAGGAATTTTATTTTCAAACCAAGTAGTGGCCCCTATTGCCCAGCTTGCTTGGTTCATCTTTACGCACATTGCATGCGCATGAGCGTTCATGAATTTACGCACATACTGCTCCGCTATCACAAGGATTCCAGCGGCCTGCATCCACCAGCCAACGCCTATGCCTAGGCACACAACCTCAAGCCCGGACACCATCACCGAGGAGATGATGACTGCGCCGTGCGTGCAGTCGGTGACGACCCCGGCGCTGAGGTGCAGGCGGGGGGTCAATGGCGCGCATGGCATCGGCACTGATGGTTGTTCATCAATGCAGTCGACTGCAGGAACTCCGGCCTGCTGGCCGCCATCGTTGCCAGCCGCCACAGTCCGCACAATGTGACATTGATTCTTTGCATTTTATGGCCGCGTGTCTCTAATGCATCAGGACGAAGTCTTTTTTACAGCCAACCAACCAGCCGTGCATGTCCCCCTACTCTCTGCCTCTTTATGTGGTCTCTTCTTTCTTTTTGAATTGGATTTAATCGATGTCTCTTGGATGGTTTAGTACAACTCACGTGCGTATATGAAAGTGATGGTATTTTCATCAAGGCTGCAGGAGCAGGCCAATTAGAGAAAGGTCGAGGCCCACTCGGTTGAGGCATAACGGCCTTTGGAGTATGTTTTCTCAATCGCACAAAATGAACAACCAGAATTTTTATATGAATAGTACCACCTCACCAGATTAAAAATCATCTAATCACGGGACGAAACCAAGAATATTACCTTGTTTTATTAGTCGGTATAGATGGTGCAATCTATGATGTCTCTTAACAATTTACCACTATCGTTTTGCGGTTATGCATTAGAGACAGTTGCATTCACATTAAATAGGGCACCATCTAAATCCGTTGAGACGACACCATATGAACTGTGGTTTGGAAAGAAACCAAAGTTGTCGTTTCTTAAAGTTTGGGGTTGCGATGCTTATGTGAAAAAGTTTCATCCTAATAAGCTCAAACCCAAATCAGAAAAGTGAGTCTTCATAGGATACCCAAAAGTTACTATTGGGTACACCTTCTATCATAGATCCGAAGGCAAGATATTCGTTGCTAAAAATGGATCCTTTCTAGAGAAGGAGTTTCTCTTGAAAGAAGTGAGTGGGAGGAAAGTAGAACTTGATAAGGTAATTGTACCTTCTCCCGAATTGGAAAGTAGTTCATCACTGAAGTCAGTTCCAGTGATGCTTACACCAATTAGTGAGGAAGTTAACGATGATGATCATGAAAGCTTCGGATCAAGTTACTACCGAACCTCGTAGGTCAACCAGAGTATGTTCCACACCAGAGTGGTACGGTAATCCTATTCTGGAGTTCATGTTACTTGACCATGACAAACCTACCAACTATGAGGAAGTGATGATGAGCCCAGATTCCGCGAAATGGCTTGAGGCCATGAAATCTGAGATGGGATCCATGTATGAGAACAAAGTGTGGACTTTGGTTGACTTACCCGTTGATCGGCAAGCCAAAGAAAATAAATGGATCTTCAAGAGGAAGACGGGCGTTGATAGTAGTGTTACTATCTACAAAGCTCGACTTGTCGAAAAAGGTTTTTGACAAAGTTCAAGGTGTTGATTATGATGAGATTTTCTCACTCATAGCGATGCTTAAGTCTATCTGAATCATGTTAGCAAATTGCTGCATTTTATCAAATCTGGCAAATGGATAAACAAAACTGCATTCCTTAAAGGATTTATTAAAGAAAGAGTTGTATATGATGCAACCAGAAGGTTTTGTCAATCCTAAAGGTGCTAACAAAATATGCAAGCTCCAGCGATCCATCTATGGACTGGTTCAAGCATCTCGGAGTTGGAATATACGCTTTGATAAGTTGATCAAAGCATATAGTTTTATACAGACTTGCGGTGAAGTCAGTATTTACAAGGAAGTGAGTGGGAGCACTACAGCATTTATGATAAGTATATGTGAATGACATATTGTTGATCGGAAATAATGTAGAATTATTATGCAAAGCATAAAGGAGTGTTTGAAAGGAGTTTTTCAAAGAAAGTCCTCGGTGAAGCTGCTTACATATTGAGCATCAAGATCTATAGAGATAGATCAAGATGCTTGATAAGTTTTTTCAATGAGTACATACCTTGACAAGATTTTAAGTAGATCAAAACGGAACAGTCAAAGAAAGAGTTCTTACCTATGTTACAAGGTATGAAATTGAGTAAGACTCAAAGCCCAACCACGGCATAAGATAGAAAGAGAATGAAAGTCATTCCCTATGCCTCAGCCATAGTTTCTATAAAGTATGCCATGCTATGTACCAGATCTATTGTATACCCTACACTGCGTTTAGCAAGGGAGTACAATAGTGATCTAGGAGTAGATCAATGGGCAGCGGTCAAAATTATCCTTAGTGGAATAAGGATATGTTTCTCGATTATGGAGGTGACAAAAGGTTCGTCATAAAGGGTTACGTCGATGCAAATTTTGACACTGATCCAGATGACTCTAAAGTCTTAATCTGGATACATTTTGAAAGTGGGAGCAATTAGCTAGAGTAGCTCCGTGCAGAGCATTGTTGACATAGAAATTTGCAAAATACATACGGGTCTGAATGTGGCAGACCCGTAGACTAAACTTCTCTCACAAGCAAAACATGATCACACCTTAGTACTCTTTGGGTGTTAATCACATAGCGATGTGAACTAGATTATTGACTCTAGTAAACCCTTTGGGTGTTGGTCACATGACGATGTGAGCTATGGGTGTTAATCACATGGTGATGTGAACTATTGGTATTAAATCACATGGCGATGTGAACTAGATTATTGACTCTAGTGCAAGTGAGAGACTGAAGGAAATATGCCCTAGAGGCAATAATGAAGTTATTATTTATTTCCTTATATCATGATAAATGTTTATTATTCATGCTAGAATTGTATTAACCGGAAACATAATACATGTGTGAATACATAGACAAACATAGTGTCACTAGTATGCCTCTACTTGACTAGCTCGTTGAATAATGATGGTTATGTTTCCTAACCATAGACATGAGTTGTCATTTGATTAACGGGATCACATCATTAGAGAATGATGTGATTGACTTGACCCATCAGTTAGCTTAGCACGATGATCGTTTAGTTTGTTGCTATTGCTTTCTTCATGACTTATACATGTTCCTATGACTATGAGATTATGCAACTCCCATTTACCGGAGGAACACTTTGTGTGCTACCAAACGTCACAACGTAACTGGGTGATTATAAAGGTGCTCTACAGGTGTCTCCAAAGGTACTTGTTGGGTTGGCGTATTTCGAGATTAGGATTTGTCATCCCGATTGTCGGACAGGTATCTCTGGGCCCTCTCGGTAATGCACATCACTATAAGCCTTGCAAGCAATGTGACTAATGAGTTAGTTGCGAAATGATGTATTATGGAATGAGTAAAGAGACTTGCCGGTAACAAGATTAAACTAGGTATTGAGATACCGACGATTGAATCTCGGGCAAGTAACATACCGATGACAAAGGGAACAACATATGTTGTTATGCGGTTTGATCGATAAAGATCTTCGTAGAATATGTAGGAGCCAATATGAGCATCCAAGTTCCACTATTGTTTATTGACCGGAGACGTGTCTCTGTCATGTCTACATAGTTCTCGAACCCCTAGGGTCCACACGCTTAAAGTTCGATGACGGTTATATTATGAGTTTATGTGTTTTGATGCACTGAAGGTAGTTTGGAGTCCCGGATGTGATCACGGACATGAGGAGGAGTCTCAAAATGGTCGAGACATGAAGATTTATATATTGTACGACTATATTCGGACACCGGAATGGTTCCGGGGGTTATCAGATATATACCGGAGTACCGGGGGGTTATTGGGCCTCATGGGCCCAAAGTGGTGGAAGAGGAGAGGCAGCAGGAGGTGGCGCGTGGCCCCCCTTGCCCCAATCTGAATTGGGAAAGGGAAGGGGCGCCGGCCCCCCTTCTCCTTCCATCTCTCCACCTCCTCCTTCCCCCTTCTCCTAGTTGGAATAGGAAAGGGGGGCAAAACCTACTTGGAGTAGGATTGCCCCCCCTTGGGCGCGCCTCCTCCTCTTGGCCGGCCACTCCTCCTTCCCCCCTTTATATACGGAGGAGGGGGGCACCCCATAGACACAACAATTGATCTCTTAGATCTTTTAGCCGTGTGCGGTGCCCCCCTCCACCATAATCCACCTCGGTCATATCATAGCGGTGCTTAGGTGAAGCCCTGCGTCGGTAGAACATCATCGTCGTCACCACGCTGTCGTGCTGATGGAACTCTCCCTCAAAGCTCGGCTGGATCGGAGTTCGAGGGACGTCATCGAGTTGAACGTGTGCAGAACTCGGAGGTGCCGTGCGTTTGGTGCTTGATCGGTCGGATCGTGAAGACGTACGACTACATCAACCGCGTTGTGCTAACGCTTCCGCTTTCGGTCTACGAGGGTACGTGGACACACTCTCCCCTCTCATTGCTATGCATCACCATGATCTTGCGTGTGCGTAGGAATTTTTTTGAAATTACTACGTTCCCCAACAGTGGTATCCGAGCCAGGTTTTATGCGTAGATGTAATATGCATGAGTAGAACACAAGTGAGTTATGGGCGATACAAGTCATACTGCTTACCAGCATGTCATACTTTCGTTTGGCGGTATTGCTGGATGAAGCGGACCGGACCGACATTACGTGTACGCTTACTTGAGATTGGTTCTACCGATGTGCTTTGCACACAAGTGGTTGGCGGGTGTCAGTTTCTCCAACTTTAGTTGAACCAAGTGTGGTTACACCCGATCCTTGAGAAGGTTAAAACAGCACTAACTTGACGAACTATTGTTGTGGTTTTGATGCGTAGGTAAGAACGGTTCTTGCTCAGCCCATAGCAGCCACGTAAAACTTGCAACAACAAAAGTAGAGGACGTCTAACTTGTTTTTGTAGGGCATGTTGTGATGTGATATGGTCAAGGCATGATGCTAAATTTTATTGTATGAGATGATCATGTTTTGTAACCGAGTTATCGGCAACTGGCAGGAGCCATATGGTTGTCGCTTTATTGTATGCAATGCAATCGCCCTGTAATGCTTTACTTTATCACTAAGAGGTAGTGATAGTCGTAGAAGCATAAGTTGGCGAGACGACAACGATGCTACGAGGGAGATCAAGGTGTCGCGCCGGTGACGATGGTGATCATGATGGTGCTTCGAAGATGAAGATCACGAGCACAAGATGGTGATGGCCATATCATATCACTTATATTGATTGCATGTGATGTTTATCTTTTATGCATCTTATTTTTCTTAGATCGACAGTAGCATTATAAGATGATCTCTCACTAAATTTCAAGTTATACGTGTTCTCCCTGAGTATGCACCGTTGTGAAAGTTCTTCGTGCTGGGACACCATGTGATGATCGGGTGTGATAGGCTCTACGTTCAAATACAACGGGTGCAAAACAGTTGCAGACGCGGAATACTCAGGTTAAACTTGACGAGCCTAGCATATGCAGATATGGCCTCGGAACACTGAGACCGAAAGGTCGAGCGTGAATCATATAGAAGATATGATCAACATAGTGATGTTCACCATTGAAAACTACTCCATCTCACGTGATGATCGGACATGGTTTAGTTGATTTGGATCACGTGATCACTTAGATGATTAGAGGGATATCTATCTAAGTGGGAGTTCTTAAGTAATATGATTAATTGAATTTTAATTTATCATGAACTTAGTCCTGGTAGTATTAGCATATCTATGTTGTAGATCAATAGCTCGTGATGTTGCTCCCCGTTTATTGTGTTCCTAGAGAAAAACTATGTTGAAAAATGTTAGTAGCAATGATGCGGATTGGATCCATGATCTAAGTATTATCCTCATTGCTGCACAGAAGAATTATGTCCTTGATGCACCGCTAGGTGACAAACCTATTGCAGGAGCAGATGCAGACGTTATGAACGTTTGGCTAGCTCAATATGATGACTACTTGATAGTTTAGTGCACCATGCTTAACGGCTTAGAATCGGGGCTTTAAATATGTTTTCAAAGCCATGGAGCATATAAGATGTTCCAAGAGTTGAGATTGGTATTTCATACTCATGCCCATGTCGAGAGGTAAGAGACCTCTGACAGTACTTTGCCTACAAGATGGAGGAGAATAGCTCAACCAGTGAGCATGTGCTCAGATTATCTAAGTACTACAATTGCTTGAATCAAGTGGGAGTTAATCTTCCAGATAAGACGGTAAGTGACAAAGTTCTCTAGTCACTATCACCGAGTTACTAGAACTTAGTAATGAACTATAATATGCAAGGGATGACAAAAGTAATTCCCAAGCTCTTCGTGATGCTGAAATCGACGAAGGTAGAAATCAAGAAAAGCATCAAGTGTTGATGGTTGACAAAGACCACTAGTTTCAAGAAAAGGGCAAAGGGAAGAAAGGGAACTTCAATAAGAACGGCAAGCAAGTTGCTGCTCAAGCGAAGAAGCCCAAGTCTGGACCTAAGCCTGAGACTGAGTGCTTTTACTGCAAAGGGACTGGTCACTAGAAGCGAAACTGCCCCAAGTATTTGGCAGATAAGAAGGATGGCGCGGTGAACAAAGGTATATTGGATATACATGTTATTGATGTGTACTTTACTAGTGTTTATAGAAACCCCTCGGTATTTGATACTAGTTCAGTTGCTAAGAGTAGTAACTTGAAATAGGAGTTGCAGAATGAACAGAGACTAGTTAAGGGTGAAGTGACGATGTGTGTTGGAAGTAGTTCCAAGAATGATATGATCATCATCGCACACTCCCTATACTTTCGGGATTAGTGTTGAACCTAAATAAATGTTATTTGGTGTTTGCGTTGAGCAAGAATATGATTTGATCATGTTTATTGCAATACAGTTATTCATTTAAGTTAGAGAATAATTGTTATTCTATTTACATGAATAAAACCTTCTATGGTTATACACCCAATAAAATGGTTTGTTGGATCTCGATCGTAGTGATACACATACTCATAATATTGAAGCCAAAAGATGCAAAGTTAATAATGATAGTGCAACTGATACGTCCATTTTGCATCATGCTTTTATATCGATATTTATTGCATTATGGGCTGTTATTTCACATTATGTCACAATACTTATGGTTATTCTCTCTTATTTTACAAGGTTTACATAAGGAGGGAGAATGCCGGCAGCTAGAATTCTGGGCTGGAAAAGGAGCAAATATTAGAGACCTATTCTGCACAACTCCAAAAGTCCTGAAACTCCACGGTATACCTTATAATAAATAATGGAAAATCCTCGCCAAAGATGAAGAGGGGGCCCACAACCTGTCCATGAGGGTGGGGGCGCCCCTCCCCTAGGGCGCGCCCCCTACCTCGTGGGCCCCCTGGTGGCTCTCCGATGACCATCTTCTGCTATATGAAGTCTTTCGTCAAGAAAAAACCAGAAGCAACCTTTCGGGACGAAACTCCGCCGCCACGAGGCGGAACCTTGGCGGAACCAATCTAGGGCTCCGGCAGAGCTGTTCTGCCGGGGAAACTTCCCTCCCGGAGGGGGAAATCACCGCCATCATCATCACCAATGCTCATGTCACCGGGAGAGGGAAATCTCCATCAACATCTTCATCAGCACCATCTCATCTCAAAAACCTAGTTCATCTCTTGTATCCAATTCTTGTCTCCAAGTTCGGGATTGGTGCTAGTAGGTTGCTAGTAGTGTTAATTACTCCTTGTAGTTGATGCTAGTTGGTTTAATTGGTGGGAGATCATATGTTCAGATCCTTTATGCATATTATTACCCCTCTGATTATGAACATTAATATGCTTTGTGAGTAGTTACGTTTGTTCCTGAGGACAAGGGAGAAGTCTTGCTATTAGTAGTCATGTGAATTTGGTATTCGTTCAATATTTTGATGAGATGTATGTTGTCTAGCCTCTAGTGGTGTTATGTGAACGTCGACTACATAACACTTCACCATTATTTGGGCCTAGAGGAAGGCATTGGTAAGTAATAATTAGATGATGGGTTTCTAGAGTGACAGAAGCTTAAACCCTAGTTTATGCGTTGCTTCGTAAGGGGCTGATTTGGATCCATATGTTTCATGCTATGGTTAGGTTTACCTTAATACTTTTGTTGTAGTTGTGGATGCTTGCAATAGAGGTTGATCATAAGTGGGATGCTTGTTCAAGTAAGAACAGCACCCAAACACTGGTCCACCCACATGTCAAATTATCAAAGTACCGAACGCGAATCATATGAACATAATGAAAACTAGCTTGACGATATTCCCATGTGTCCTCAGGAGCGCTTTTCCTTATATAAGAGTTTGTCCAGGCTTGTCCTTTGCTACAAAAAGGATTGGACCACCTTGCTGCAATTTATTTACTTTTGTTACTTGTTGCTCGTTACAAATTACCTTATCACAAAACTATCTGTTACCACTTATTTCAGTATTTGCAGAGAATACCTTGCTGAAAACCGTTTATCATTTCCTTCTGCTCCTCGTTGGGTTCGACACTCTTACTTATCGAAAGGACTACGATAGATCCCATATACTTGTGGGTCATCCAGACTCTTTTCTGGCACCGTTGTCGGGGAGTGAAGTGCCTTTGGTAGGTGGAATTTGGTAAGGAAAATTTTATATAGTGTGCTGAAATTTACTGTCACTTGTTACTATGGAAAGTTATCCTCTGCGGGGCTTGTTCGAGGTATCTTCACCCCGACCAGTAGAGCAAAGAGTTGCTCCTCAACCTACTGAACCTATTTAAAATGAAATTCCTTATGAGTATCCTTCGGGTATGATAGAAAAACTGCTAGCTAATCCTTTTACAGGAGATGGAACAAACCATCCTGATGAACACCTAATATATGTGGATGAAGTTTGTGGATTATTTAAGCTTGCAGGTATACCCGATGATGTTGCTAAGAAGAAGGTCTTCCCTTTATCTTTGAAGGGAGACGCATTGACATGGTATAGGCTATGTGATGATACGAGATCATGGAACTATAGAAAATTGAAATTGGAATTTCATCAAAAGTATTACCCTATGCATCTTGTTCATCGTGACCGCAATTATATATATAATTTTTGGCCTCGCGAAGGCGAAGCATCGCTCAAGCTTGGGGGAGGCTTAAATCAATGTTATATTCATGACCCAATCATAAGCTCCCAAGAGAAACAATTCTTCAAAAAATTTATGCTCGGCTTTTTGAAAATAACCGCACCATGCTCGATACTTCTTGTGCTGGCTCTTTTATGATGAAGACTATTGGATATAGATGGGATTTATTGGATAGAATTAAACGCAACTCTGAAGATTGGGATCTCGACAAAGGTAAGGAGTCAGGTATGACACCTAAGTTTGACTGTGTTAAATCTTTTATGGATACCGATATTTTCCGTAAGTTTAGCATTAAATATGGACTTGATTCTAAGATAGTAGCTTCTTTCTGTGAATCTATTGCTACTTATGTTGATCTCCCTAAGGAGAAGTGGTTTAAATATCATCCTCCCATAGAAGTAAAAGTAGCTGCACCAATTAAAGTTGAAGAAAAGACTGTCACTTATAATGATCCTATTGTTCCTACTTGTTATGTTGAGAAACCACCTTTCCCAGTTAGGATAAAGGATCATGCTAAAGCTTCAACGGTGGTTCGTAAAAGCAATATTAAAACATATACACCTCCTGAGCAAGTTAAAGTTGAACCTAATATTGCTATTGTTAAAGATCTCTTGTCTGATAATATAGATGGGCATGTTATTTACTTCTGTAATGAAACTGCTAGAATTGCTAAACCCCGTGATACAGATAAACCTAGACCTATGGTAGGCATGCCTGTTATTTCTGTTAAAATAAGAGATCATTGTTATCATGGCTTATGTGATATGGGTGCTAGTTCTAGTGCAATACCTATTGACTTATACAAAGAAATTATGCATGACATTGCACCTGTTGAGTTAGAAGAAATTGATGTCACTATTAAACTTGCTAATAGAGATACCATTTCACCAATGGGAATTGTTAGAGATGTTGAAGTCTTGTGTGGGAAAACTAAATATCCTGCTGATTTTCTTGTTCTTGGTTCCCCACAAGATAGCTTTTGTCCCATTATATTTGGTAGACCCTTCTTAAATACTGTTAATGCTACCATAGATTGCACAAGGGATGTTGTTACTGTCGGCTTAGATGATATGACTCATGAGTTTAATTTCTCTAAATTTAGTAAACAACACCGTGAAGAAGAATTGCCTAGTAAGGATGAAATTATTGGTCTTGCTTCTGTTGTCATACCTCCTAGTAATCCTTCAGAACAATATTTCCTAGACCATGAGAATGATATGTTTATGAATGAAAGAAGGGAAATAGATGAAGTATTCTTTAAACAGGAACCTATTCTGAAACACAATTTGCCTATTGAAATCCTAGGGGATCCCCCTCCACCTAAGGGTGATCCCGTGTTTGAGCTTAAACTGTTACCTGATAATCTTAAATATGCTTATCTTGATGAAAAGAAGATATATCCTATTATTATTAGTGCTAACCTTTCAGAGCATGAAGAAGAAAGATTATTGAAAACTCTGAAGAAGCACTGTGCTGCTATTGGATATACTCTTGATGATCTTAAGGGAATTAGTCCCACTCTATGTCAACATAAAATAAATTTGGAAGCAGATGCCAAACCAGTTCATGATCCTCAACAACGTATGAATCCTAAAATGAAAGAAGTGGTAAGAAAAGAAATACTAAAGCTTCTGGAGGCAGGTATAATTTATCCCGTTGCTGATAGTCAGTGGGTAAGTCCTGTTCATTGTGTCCCTAAGAAGGGAGGTATTACTATTGTTCCTAATGATAAAGATGAATTAATTCCACAAAGAATTATTACAGGTTATAGGATGGTAATTAATTTCCGCAAATTAAATAAGGCTACTAAGAAAGATCATTACCCCTTACTGCTTTCTAGATGGTTATTCTGGTTTCTCTCAAATACCTGTGTCGGCTAAAGATCAATCAAAAACTACTTTTACATGCCCTTTCGGTACTTTTGCTTATAGACGTATGCCTTTTGGTTTATGTAATGAACCTGCTACCTTTCAAAGATGCATGATGGCTATATTCTCTGACTTTTGTGAAAATATTTGTGAGGTTTTCATGGACGACTTTTCCGTCTATGGATCTTCTTTTGATGATTGCTTGAGCAATCTTGATCGAATTTTGCAGAGATGTGAAGAAACTAATCTTGTCTTGAATTGGGAAAAGTGCCACTTTATGGTTAATGAAGGTATTGTCTTGGGGCATAAAGTTTCTGAAAGAGGTATTGAAGTTGATAAAGCCAAGGTTGATGCTATTGAAAAGATGCCGTGTCCCAAGAACATCAAAGGTATAAGAAGTTTCCTTGGTCACGCCAGATTTTATAGGAGGTTCATTAAGGACTTCTTAAAAATTTCTTGGCCTTTGACTAACTTATTACAAAAAGATATACCATTTTTCTTTGATGATGATTGTGCAGAAGCATTTGAAATACTTAAGAAAGCATTAGTCTCTACACCTATTATTCAGCCACCTGATTGGAATTTACCCTTTGAAATTATGTGTGATGCTAGTGATTATGCTGTAGGTGTTGTTATAGGGCAAAGAGTTGATAAGAAATTAAATGGTATCCATTATGCTAGTAAGACTCTAGACAATGCTCAAAGAAATTATGCTACTACTGAAAAAGAATTCTTAGCTGTTGTATTTGCATGTGATAAGCTTAGACCTTATATTGTTGATTCTAAAGTAACTATCCACACTGATCATGCTGCTATTAAATATCTTATGGACAAGAAATATGCTAAACCTAGACTTATTAGATGGGTTTTCTTGCTACAAGAATTTGATTTGCATATTGTTGATAGAAAAGGAGCTGAGAACCCCGTTGCAGACAACTTATCTAGGTTAGAGAATGTTCTTGATGACCCACTACCTATTGATGATAGCTTTCCTGATGAACAATTAAATGTCATAAGTACTTCTCGTAGTACTCCTTGGTATGCTGATTATGCTAATTACATTGTTGCTAAATTCATACCACCTAGCTTCACATACCAACAAAAGAAAACGTTCTTCTATGATTTGAGACATTACTTTTGGGATGACCCACATCTTTATAAAGAAGGAGTAGATGGTGTTATTAGACGTTGTGTACCTGAGCATGAACAGGAACAGATCCTACGCAAGTGCCACTCCAAAACTTATGGAGGACACCACATGGGAGATAGAATTGCACATAAGGTATTGCAATCCGGTTTTTATTGGCCTACTCTCTTCAAGGATGCTCGTAAGTTTGTCCTATCTTGTGATGAATGTCAAAGAATTGGTAATATTAGTAGACGTCAAGAAATGCCTATGAATTATTCACTTGTTATTGAACCGTTTGATGTTTGGGGCTTTGATTATATGGGACCTTTTCCCGCCTCTAATGGATATACACATATTTTAGTTGTTGTTGATTACGTTACTAAGTGGGTAGAAGCTATTCCAACTAGTAGTGCTGATCATAACACTTCTATTAAAATGCTTAAAGAAGTTATTTTTCTGAGGTTTGGAGTCCCTAGATATTTAATGACTGATGGTGGTTCACATTTTATTCATGGTGCTCTCCGTAAAATGCTTGCTAAATATGACGTCAATCATAGAATTGCATCTCCGTATGACCCACGGTCTAGTGGTCAAGTAGAATTGAGTAATAGAGAACTCAAATTAATTTTGCAAAAGACTGTTAATGGGTCTAGAAAGAATTGGTCCAAGAAACTTGATGATGCATTATGGGCCTATAGAACTGCATATAAAAATCCTATGGGTATGTCTCCGTATAAAATGGTATATGGAAAAGCATGTCACTTACCTCTCGAACTAGAACATAAGGCATATTGGGCTATTAAAGAGCTCGACTATGATTTCAAACTTGCCGGTGAAAAGAGGTTATTTGATATTAGCTCACTTGATGAATGGAGAACCCACGCTTATGAAAATGCCAAGTTGTTTAAAGAAAAGGTTAAAAGATGGCATGACAAAAGGATACAAAAGCGTGAGTTTAATGTAGGTGATTATGTATTGCTATACAACACTCGTTTAAGATTTTTTGCAGGAAAACTTCTCTCTAAATGGGAAGGCCCCTATGTTATCGAGGAGGTCTATCGTTCCGGTGCCATAAAAATCAACAACTTCGAAGGCACAAATCCGAAGGTGGTAAACGGTCAAAGAATCAAACATTATATCTCAGGTAATCCCATAAATGTTGAAACCAATATTATTGAAACCATAACCCCGGAGGAATACATAAGGGACACTTTCAGAACGCTTCAGACTCTGAAAAGGAATAGGTATGTGGTACGGTAAGTAAACCGATTCCAACAGTTTTTAAGGTAATATTTCTCCGTTTTGGAATATTTAGAAAAATAGAAAAATAAGTAGCAGTCCGGGAAGGACACGAGGGCCCCACGAGGGTGGAGGGCGCGCCCTACCCCCCTGGGCGCTCCCCCTACCTCGTGAGCACCTGATAACCCACAAGTATAGGGGATCTATCGTAGTCCTTTCGATAAGTAAGAGTGTCGAACCCAACGAGGAGCAGAAGGAAATGATAAGCGGTTTTCAGCAAGGTATTCACTGCAAGTACTGAAATAAGTGGTAACAGATAGTTTTGTGATGTGACGCCCCCGATTCAATCATACACTAATCATACACGCAAACGTGTACGATCAAGATCAGGGACTCACAGGAAGATATCACAACACAACTCTACAATTAAAATAAGTCATACAAGCATCATATTACAAGCCAGGGGCCTCGAGGGCTCGAATACAAGAGCTCCATCATAGACGAGTCAGCGGAAGCAACAATATCTGAGTACAGACATAAGTTAAACAAGTAGCCATAAGATGGCTAGCACAAACTGGGATACAGATCGAAAGAGGCGCATGCCTCCTGCCTGGGATCCTCCTAAACTACTCCTGGTCGTCGTCAGCGGGCTGCACGTAGTAGTAGGCACCTCCCGAGTAGTAGTAGTCGTCATCAACGGTGGCATCTGGCTCCTGGACTCCAATGTCTGGTTGCAGCAATCGAAAATAGGAAAGGGGAAAAGGGGGAGAAAAGCAACCGTGAGTACTCATCCAAAGTACTCGCAAGCAAGGAGCTACACTACGTATGTATGCATTGGTATCAAATGGAATAAGGGTATCATATGTGGACTGAACTGCAGAATGCCGGAATAAGAGGGGGATAGCTAGTCCTTTCAAAGACTACGCTTCTGGTAACCTCCATCTTGCAGCAGGAGAAGAGAGTAGATGGTAAGTTCACCAAGTAGCATCGCATAGCATAATCCTAACCGATGATCCTCCCCTCGTCGCCCTGTGAGAGAGCGACCACCGGTTGTATCTGGCACTTGGAAGGGTGTGTTTTATTAAGTATCCGGTTCTAGTTGTCATAAGGTCAAGGTACAACCCCAAGTCGTTCTGTTACCGAAGACCACGGCTATTCGAATAGATTAACTTTCCTGCAGGGGTGCACCACATAATCCAACACGCTCGATCCCATTTGGCCGGACACACTTTTCTGGGTCATGCCCGGCCTCGGAAGATCAACACGTCGCAGCCCTACCTAGGCACAACAGAGAGGTTAGCACGCCGGTCTAAATCCTATGGCGCAGGGGTCTGGGCCCATCGCCCATTGCACACCTGCACGTTGCGTACGCGGCCGGTGAGCAGACCTAGCCTCCCTTATACAAGAGTAGGCGTTCTAGTCCAACCCGGCGCGCGCCGCTCAGTCGCTGACATCACGAAGGCTTCGGCTGATACCACGACGTCGAGTGCCCATAACTGTCCCCGCGTAGATGGTTAGTGCATATAGGCCAGTAGCCAGACTCAGATCAAATACCAAGATCACGTTAAACGTGTTATTTTGAAAAACCATGAACGCCGACCAGGGCCCTGCCCACCTCTCTCCTAGGTGGTCTCAACCTGCCCTGTCGCTTCACCACAAAGATCCACTCAAAGGGCCGTCGGGACAAACGTCCTTTCGGACCCAATCCGTGAATCACTCGCAGGTACTCCCACGAGCCGACCCGTCTTTAGTCACCACAAGTATCATATATGATGTATATATGTATATACCCGTGATCACCTCCCGAGTAATCATGGCCCGATAGTATAGCATCGCAGTCGGACAAGAAAGTATGGCCACTGATGATAAACTAGCATCCTATACTAAGCATTAGGATTGCAGGTAAAGGTAACAACAGTAGTAGCAAGGACAGGCTATGCATCAGGATAGGATTAACGGAAAGCAGTAACATGTTTACACTACTCTAATGCAAGCAGTAGAGAGTAGAGTAGGCGATATCTGGTTATCAAGGGGGGGCTTGCCTAGTTGCTCTGGCAAGAGAGAGGGGTCGTCAACACCGTAGTCATACTGGGTAGCAGCGGCGTCGGTCTCGGTGTCTAGCGAGAGAAGAGGGGGGAGAAACAATAAATATAATGCAAACGAATGCATGACGATGCATGACATGACAAAGCGTAAAGCTAGGTGTGCCCTAACGCGGTATGAGGTGTACCGGTGAAGGGAGGAAACATCCGAGAAAGTATCCCCGGTGTTTCGCGTTTTTGGGCAGAGGAGCCGGAGGGGGAAAGTTGTGTGTTCGCTATGCTAGGGATGTGTGACGGACGAACGAACTACGTATCCGGATTTGTCTCATCGTTCTGAGCAACTTTCATGTTGAAAATATTTTAATCCGAGTTACGGATTAAAAGATATGATTTTCTAAAGATTTTATTAATTTCTGGAATTTAATTAATAATTTAATTTAATTTCAAAAATGGAATTATGACATCAGCATGATGTCATGCTAACGTTAGCAGTCAACAGGGTTGACTGGTCAACCTGACCAGTGGGTCCCACTGGTCAGTGACACATTTTAATTAAACAATTTAATTAACCTAATTAGTATTAATTAGGGGGTGGGCCACACTATCATACTAATTAATTAGCTAATTAACTAACCAGGTTAATTAGATAACTAATGTTTAATTAGTTTAATTATTTATTAGTTTAATAATTGAAATTAATTAAGTTAATTAATTCTTTAATTAATTAATTAATTTTATTTTTTTTTAATACGTATTGGGGGCGGCCCCACATGTCAAAGGCACGGAGGCCTTGGCGGGCACAGGGCGGTGCGGGTGCGGGCGTGAGCCTGACTAGGCACCGGGCAAGGCCAGCCGCGGGGTGGGGCTTGGCGTATGGCGTCGGCGAGGCACGGCCGGCCGGAGTGGCGTAGGGAGGCGGAGCCGTGCAGTAGCGGGAGTGGCGGCGGAAGTAGGCACGGGCGGCTGGGCGCAGGTGGGTGCGGCCAGGGCGCGGAGGAAGTGGAGCAGGCGCAGGGGAGCAGAACTCCGGGCGCGGGCGCGGTGAGCGCGTCGAGGGGGAAGCAGGGGGCGGTGGCGCGCTGCAGAGGGAGCAAGCAGGCGGGGCGCGCGGCGAGCGCGTGCGCGCGAGGCGCACATGTGACGTGCGACGGCGAGCCACGGCGTGCGCACGACGCGATTGTGGTGGTGCGGGGTCGTGGTGAGCACGGGCGGGCGCGGTGGCTGCGCACGGCGACGAGCGCGCGCGAGGGCTGCGGGCGAGGCCATGGCCGATGCGGTGATGGCGAAAACGGCAACTGCGGGCGCGCGTGGAGGACAGGGGGCGCGCGAGCGGGCGCGGCTGTGGCAGTAGGCGAGCGAGGAGAGCCAGGGGCACGGGCGCTCGGCCAGGCCGCGGCGCAGGGAGGGGGCGCTAGCGACCGCGCGCTGCGGGTGGAAGGGCTCGACGATGCGGGGACGTGCGTGCACGGGCGATGCAGTACAACAGCAGTAGTGGCGAGCGGAGGCGGACGCGCGCGTAGCTAGCTAGAGGGGCGAGGGGAAGAGGAGGCCGAGGCCTCACGGGGATTCGTAGGGACTGGGCAATAGGGGGCGAGGAGGTGGGCAAAGACGACGCAACGACGAGGAAGCGGGCCGGCGAGGGAGCACTCCGTCGAGGTCCAGCGGTGGGGCGGCGTTGGGCGTCGAGCGAGGGCGTCGCGACGACCTCCTCCTCCGCTCCCGATCCAATCAGGGAGGGGGAGATATTTTCGGGGGGGGAGTGGGGTGTCGGTGGAGAGTGAGGGGAGTGGGGGACGGTTTATGGTTGCGGGGTGGGCCGGTAGAGGCCAGCTAGGCCACTTGGCCCAGCGGGGGGGCTTTTCTCTTTCCTCTTTTTTTGTTAGTTTTGTTTTTCCTTTTTCTGTTTTATTTCTAGTTTCTTTTTCATTTAGTTTTTATCTAATATTAAAATGATCCCTAATTTAGTAATACATTAAAATCCCCTACAACAAAAGGTTTTACCCCAAAGCTATTTAGTTTAGTATTTTGTTAATTATAAAAGCATTTGTATATTGGTTTTTGCTACTGTTTTATTCACCTAAGGGTATTTAAACATTTTATAAAAATGGGGTTTCTTAACCAAATTTACCTATGCATTATTTGGCACGTCTAGATCATTTTAGTTTTAATGTTTGAAAACTTTTATTGTTTGACTTTATTTTTAAAATTTGAACTGGGTTTCGAACTGACGCGAGATTAGCAACAATAATCATGGTGACGTGGCATCATTAGTAGAAGTTTACTGTAGCGTAATTATCCGGGCGTCACATGTGATAAGATAGGTTGTAACAAGCAACAAGTAACAAAAGTAAATAAAGTGCAGCAAGGTGGCCCAATCCTTTTGTAGCAAAGGACAAGCCGGAACAAACTCTTATAATAGGAAAAGCGCTCCCGAGGACACATGGGAATATCGTCAAGCTAGTTTTCATCACGTTCATATGATTCGCGTTCGATACTTTGATAATTTGATATGTGGGTGGACCGGTGCTTGGGTGCTGTTCTTACTTGAACAAGCATCCCACTTATGATTAACCTCTATTGCAAGCATCCGCAACTACAACAAAAGTATTAAGGTAAACCTAACCATAGCATGAAACATATGGATCCAAGCCTCTTATGAAGCAACGCATAAACTAGGGTTTAAGCTTCTGTCACTCTAGCAACCCATCATCTACTTATTACTTCCCAATGCCTTCCTCTAGGCCCAAATAATGGTGAACTGTTATGTAGTCGACGTTCACATAACACCACTAGAGGCTAGACAACATACATCTTATAAAAATATCAAACGAATACCAAATTCACATGACTACTCATAGCAAGACTTCTCCCTTGTCCTCAGGAACGAACGTAATTACTCACAAAACATATTCATGTTCATAATCAGAGGGGTAATAATATGCATATAGGATCTGAACATATGATATTCCACCAAATAAACCAACTAGCATCAACTACAAGGAGTAATCAACACTAGTAGCAACCTACTAGCACCAATCCCGGACTTTGAGACAAGAATTGGATACAAGAGATGAACTATGGTTTGGAGATGAGATGGTGCTGGTGAAGATGTTGATGGAGATTGCCCTCTCCTAATGAGAGGAGTGTTGGCGATGATGATGATGATGATTTCCCCCTCCCGGAGGGAAGTTTCCTTGGCAAAACAGCTCCGCCGAAGCTGTAGATTGGATCCGCCAAGGTTCCGCCTCGTGGCGGTGGAATCTCGTCCCGAAAAGTTCCCTCTACCCTTATATAGGAGACCTTATATAGGAGACCTTATATAGGAGAAGATGGGCGTCGGAGAGCCACCAGGGGGCCCATGAGGTAGGGGGCGTGCCCTAGGGGGGCGCGCCCCCTACCCTCGTGAGAAGGGTGTGGGGCCCCTGGCCTTCATCTTTGGCGAGGATTTTTCTTTATTTGTTTTAAGATGTTCCGTGGAGTTTCAGGACTTTTGGAGTTGCGCAGAATAGGTCTCTAATATTTGCTCCTTTTCCAGCCCAGAACTCCAGCTGCCGGCATTATCCCTCCTTATGTAAACCTTGTAAAATAAGAGAGAATAGACATAAGTATTGTGACATAAGGTGAAATAACAGCCCATAATGCAATAAATATTGATATAAAAGCATGATGCAAAATGGACGTATCAACTCGCCCAAGCTTAGACCTCGCTTGTCCTCAAGCGAAAATCCGATAACAATAAATATGTCCTCATGTTTAGAGGTAGAGGCGTCGACAAAAATAAAATACGGACATGAAGGCATCATGATTATTCTCATAACAGCAACATATATAGATTTTGTCATATGATTACTTATGTTCAAGTGATGATCTATTCACAATGCAAAAGTATAAATCATAAACCTTATTGGGCTCCAACAAACTAGAATTTCAATCATTGAAGCAATTGCAATTTATCATAACATTGGAAAGAGTCTATGTCAGAGCTAAAAAGCAAGTCCACATACTCAACTATCATTTAGTCCTCCATAATTGCTAACACTCACGCAATACTTGTGGTTACGGAGTTTTAATCGGACACAGAGAAAGATAGGGGCTTATAGTTTCGCCCCACAACCTTTTACCTCAAGGGTAATGTCAACAATAATGGTTCATGCTCCCCTACATCCAATTAGATATATATATCATGTTCTTTCCAACATGCTGAGCTTGCCAAAGGATAAAATGAAAAATAAAAGGTGAAGATCACCATGACTCTTGCATAAGGTAGAGGATAATGATAAAGGATAGGCCCTTCGCAGAGGGAAGCAGAGGTTGCCAGGCGCTTTTATGGTTGGATATATAAAATCTCAATTCGAAAGAACGTCACTTTATATTGCCCCTTGTGATATGAACCTTTATTATGCAGTTCGTCGCTTTTATTACTTCCACATCACAAGATCGTATAAAGCTTATTTCTCCCACACCAATCAATCATACATATTTAGAGCAATTTTTATTGCTTTGCACTGATGACAACTTGAAGGATCTTACTCAATCCATAGGTAGATATGGTGGACTCTCATGGGAAAACTGGTTTAGGGATTTTGGAAGCACAAGTAGTATTTCTACTAAGTGCTGATAATTTGGCTAGCATGAGGGGGAAAGGCAAGCTCAACAAGTTAAAGGATCCATGACAACATACTTTATCTCAGATATAAGAAAGACATAACTCATTACGTTGTCTTCCTTGTCCAACATCAACTCTTTGGCATGTCATACTTTAATGAGTGCTTCCAATCATAAAAGATGTCAATGATAGTATATCCATATGTGAAAACCTCTCTTTCCTTATTACTTCCTATTAATTGCAACAATGACCAAAGCTATGTTTGCCAACTCCCAACAACTTTTAATCATCATACTCTTTCTATGTGAAGTCATTACTCTCAATAAGATCAATATGAACCTTTTGTTTCTTTTTATTCTTTTTCTCTTTTCTTTTATTCCCCCAAGATCATGGCAAAATAATCAAGCCCTTGACTCACACTAATCTTTATTATATATAGCTCACTATAGCGACCAGACCTCAAATAGTCTGATCTCTGTGCTCCGGTGTCATCCTGGATCAGTAATGTTGACACCACACAGTACTCGGAGGATTTATAGCAGAGTAGCAATCACACACTTATTACATCGAGTGCCTCATACGAAAGCTTATTACAATAAATATGGCTTAAGGCCATCTAATAACGATAACAGCGGAAGGCTTGGAAGATAAGTGAGTCCATCAACTCCAACGACATCACTGAGTATAGGCACGACCTAAAAACTCCTTAATCATCGTTTGAAAAGTCTGCAACATTAACGTTGCAGCCCGAAAACGGGTCAGCACATGGAATATGCTGGCAAGGTAACACATAGAGAGTAATGGAATGAAACAGCTATACTATATGCATATTTGGCTGGTGGAAAGCTCTATGGTTACAGTTTTTGCGCAAAGCCAATTTTTCCCTACTACAAAGGAATAAAATTTATTTAACTAGTTGTTAAACATTGAGAATGGTTGACAGCATTCTCAATCCCAATTAAGCATCAACATTAAACACAACCCAACAAAATTAATTTAGAGTAACATGTTGAGATTCACATGATAATCCAGGTACTAGATACTCAAGATGTCCATAACTGGGAACACGGCTAATCATGATTAGTTTGTTACACTCTGCAGAGGTTTGCGCACTTTTCCCCACAAGACTCGATCGCCTCCGTTTGGTTTCTCGCACTACATGGTGTTTGAGAAGACAGATGATCGAGACATAGTCTTTCAGAAGCGCTAGCACCTTACGATCGGGTAGACCGTACCACCTACATCCCCTACATCTGCTAGTCTACCATTGTAAGAGTTCGCACAACTTAGTCAACTATGCTAGAGCCCATAATAGCTTGTGGCTGCACACGGAAGTTTCTAGTATGAATAGTCTTATGATCCCTTTGAGCCTGGGTGGCGGTCCAAAAGAAAATAGGCAAGTCCTGGAATACCCAGGTGCCTCAATCCACCCAGATGTGTGTTTAGGTTGCCACCTTAGATAAACCATTAATTAACAAAACTCACATCTGTCATGGATATCACTCACCCAATCCACGTCAACTAGCATAGCATGGCATAATAAGCAAACGCGGAAGTAACTCCCAAAGGTTTGATAATAAACAGGTAATAGGTACTACCTCAACTACTTCCCATTCCACAATTTAATTAGATCCTAATCATGCAATGTGTGAGGATTGATCTAATGCAATAAAACTGGGTAGTAGAAAAAGGTATGATCAAAGTGTTACTTGCCTTGCTGATGATCCGGGAAACCTAGCGATTCGAAGTAACAAGCGGCGCACTCCAGATACTCTATCGCAAACAAACAAACGAGCAAGCAATAAGTACTCATCTAATGCATAGGTAAAACTCAAATAAGAGATATAACCAGAAGGTTCAACTTAAGAACTCCGGTTGGCAAAAAGAATCAAATCGAACAAAGCAACGAAAGTCAAACGGCGAAAGAAAACAACTTCATTCTAGTAATCTGGATCTAGGGCAAATTTTATAGTAGAAAAATCTTGTTTAAGTTGGTTAAATGGATAGAGGGTTTCGAGACGAAACTCTAGGCGCTTGAATCGCCTGATTCCGATAAACGAGCGAAAAGATAAACTAAAACGAAAATTGGATCAGGAATCGTGATCAGATAAACCGCGGATTTAATCCGAGAAAAAGAAAACTGACGAACAGTTAATCGAGCGGACGTTCGTTAACAGAAACTAACCGGTGAACACGTTCGCTAAAACGAATGGATCGGTGAACGTTCACTAATTAAAAACCAGAGAAAATAAACCGATCTAGGGTTTCGAAAAAAAAAACCGAGGCGGTTTTTTTCTCTTTAAAAAAACGAACGGCGAACGGCGGCGGCTATACCTTCGGCGAGGTACTCCGGCGGCGGCGGCGGGGCGGCCATGCGGGGCGGCGGGGCGGCGCAGCAGCGACAGCGGCGGTGACGGCGTGCGGCGCGCGGCGGCAGCGGCAGCAGCGCAGGCGGCGGGGCGGCTGCGGCTTGGCGGGGCGGGGCGGGGTGAGGTGAGGGGCGGCGGGGCGGCTCGGTATTTAAGAGAGGGAGGGGGTTCTGCCTTGGGGGAGGGGGCACGGCGGCGGCCCCGAGCCGGACTCGGGCGGCGGCGCGGCTCCGGTCTCCTGGAGGGAGACGCAGGCGGCGGGGTGGGCCGTCGGCTGGGCCTTGGCCCAGTCGGCGCGCGGCGCGATTTTTTATATATTCCGCTCGGAAAAAGGAAAAAAAGAAATACTAAACAGACTCCAAAATTTCCAAAATAAATTTTCACAGGCTTCTAAAATCAAGCCTCACAGGGTGAACATTTATTTGGGACCTAAATGCAATTTTGAAAAACGCACATTTTTTTCCTAAATCAAATAAAACACCGAAAAACTACGAAATAAAATCTTATTTGATTATATTATTAAATCCTCAATATTTCTTTATTTTGGGAAAGTCATTTTATTCCCTCTCTCATATTTTTGTAATAGAAATAATTGATGATAAAATAAATAAAATCAAAAGATCTTATTCTCAAAATTTGAGAGAACTCAAATATGAAAATAACGAAATCCGCAACTCTCTCCGTGGGTCATTGAGTTGCGTAGAATTTCTAGGATCAACCAGAATGCAAAATAAATATGATATGCATCGATGATCTAATGTATAACATTCCAAATTGAAAATTTGGGATGTTACAAACCTACCCCCCTTAAGATGAATCTCGCCCTTGAGATTCGGGTTGGCTAGAAAATAGGTGAGGGTGGTCTTTGAACAAATCTTCCTCTTGTTCCCAGGTGGCTTCATCCTCCGTGTGGTGGCTCTACTGAACTTTGCAAAACTTGATAACCTTGATGCGAGTAACTCGGTTGGCAAACTCGAGAATCTTGACTGGTTTCTCCTCATAGGTCAAATCGTTATCCAACTGAATAGTTTCCAAAGACACTGTATCTCTCAATGGTATGTCAGCCATCTCCGTGTGACACTTCTTCAGCTGAGAAACATGGAACACATCATGAACTCCTGACAATCCTTCGGGCAATTCCAACTTGTAGGCCACTTCTCCCATACGCTCCAAAACTCGATATGGTCCTACAAATTGTGGCGCTAACTTCCCTTTAACTCCAAAACGCTTTGTTCCTCGAAGTGGAGATACTCGAAGATAAGCTCTATCTCCAACTTCGTAAACTGTCTCCTTGCGTTTAGAATCTGCATAACTTTTCTGTCTAGACTGGGCTACCTTGAGCCTATCGCGAATCAACTTCACCTTCCGTTCAGACTCTTTAATCAAGTCAGGTCCAAACAACTAACAGTCTCCAACTTCGTCCCATGACAACGGTGTCCTGCACCTCCTTCCATACAAGGCTACGAAAGGGGCCATCTCTAAACTGGTTTGGTAACTGTTGTTGTAGGAGAACTCTACATATGGCAAATTGTCGTCCCAACTAGATCCATAATCTAGCGCACAAGCTCTCAGCATATCCTCCAAAATCTGATTGACTCTCTCGGTCTGTCCATCTGTCTGTGGATGAAAAGCTGTACTGAATTCTAGCCTGGTACCAAAAGTTTCGTGCAACTGCTTCCAGAACTTTGAGGTAAACTGGGTTCCTCTATCTGATATGATACTCCTTGGAACTCCATGCAGACAAACGATCCTGGTCATGTATATCTTTGCCAACTTAGCACAGGTGTAAGTGGTCTTTACTGGGATGAAATGAGCTACTTTTGTCAATCGATCAACTACAACCCAAATTGAGTCATAGCCTGAACGAGTCCTGGGCAATCCCGTGATAAAATCCATGCCTAGCCTATCCCAGTTCCATTCGGGTATCGGCAATGGTTGTAACAATCCTGTTGGCTTCTGATGCTCTGCCTTTACTCTCTGACATACATCACAAACTGCTACATACTCCGCTATATCCTTCTTCATTCCGGTCCACCAGAAAGTATCCTTCAAATACAAATACATCTTGGTGTTTCCTGGGTGAATCGAATATGGTGAGTCGTGTGCCTCTTGCAGTATCAACTTCCTGATCTCCGGGTCATTGGGCACGTAAACACGGTCTTCAAACCATAGGGTGTCGTGTTCATCCTCACGAAATCCTTTAGCTTTTCCTTTGCTCAGTTTCTCCTTTATAGCGGCAATCTCTCTGTCAGCTTTCTGAGCTTCTCTGATTCTATCCATCAAAGTTGACTGAATCTCCAATGCTGCTACATAGCTTCTTGGAACTATTTCCAAACATAGTTCACGAAGATTTTCTGCTAACTCCTTGGGTATTTCTCCTGTCATTAACGTATTGACATGGCTCTTGCGGCTTAATGCGTCAGCTACTACATTAGCCTTTCCGGGGTGATAATGCAATTTCATATCATAATCCTTGATAAGCTCCAACCATCTCTTTTGTCTGAGATTTAACTCCTTCTGTGTGAAAATGTACTTCAAACTCTTATGATCCGTGTACACCTCACAATGATTTCCAATGAGAAAATGTCTCCATGTTTTCAACACATGCACTACAGTTGCTAACTCCAAATCATGCGTGGCATAATTCAACTCATGAGGCTTCAGTTGTCTTGAGGCATATGAAACAACTCTCCCTTCCTGCATAAGTACTGCTCCAAGTCCTCGACATGAAGCGTCACAATACACCTCATAGTACTTGGTTTGATCTGGCAAAATCAACACTGGTGAGGTAACCAAACATTTCTCCAACTCCTGGGAACTAGCCTCACACTCTTCTGTCCATATGAACTTGGTATCCTTCTTTAATAACTCTGTCATAGGCTTCGCAATTTTTGAGAAATTCTCAATAAATCTCCGATAGTATCCTGCGAGTCCAAGAAAACTCCGAATCTCTCCAACTGTTGTTGGGGCTTCCCACTTGGTCACGGTTTCAACTTTAGCGGGATCTACTGTTGTACCTTCACCAGATATGACATGTCCGGGGAATCCTACTTCCTTCAACCAAAACTCACATTTGCTGAACTTAGCATATAATTGATGTTCTCTGAGTTTTTCAAGTACCAAACGCAAATGCTCCTTATGCTCCTCTTCATTCTTCGAGTAAACCAGGATATCATCAATGAACACTACGACGAACTTATCCAAAAACTCCATAAACAATTTGTTCATCATGTTCATAAAATAGGCAGGTGCATTAGTCAGACCAAATGACATAACGGTGTACTCATATAGCCCATATCTGGTAGTAAAAGCTGTCTTCGGAATATCATGTTCTCGAATCTTCAACTGGTGGTATCCTGATCGCAGATCGATCTTGAAAAATACCTTAGCTCCTTGCAATCAATCAAACAGATCGTTGATCATTGGTAGTGGGTACTTGTTCTTGATCGTTACTTCATTCAATCCTCGATAATCAACAACCATCCTTAACGATCCATCCTTCTTCTCCACTAGAAGTACTGGCGATCCCCAAGGTGAAGAACTTGGGCGAATGTATCCCTTATCCAGTAACTCCTTAATCTGCTTCTTAATTTCCACCAAATCCTTTGCTGGCATCCTATATGGTCTCTTTGATATTGGACCTGTGCTTGGCAATAGCTCAATCAAAAACTCGATATCTCTATCCGGTGGCATGCCTGGCAACTCTTCTGGAAATACATTAGGGAAATCTCTTACCACTGGTACTTCCTCCTGCACAACTCCTATTAGGCAATTTACTTGGGTCCTCTTTGGCACATGCCGGGATACATACTTGATCCTTCTCCCTTCTGGGGTGGTAAGCAAAATTGTCTTACTAGCACACTCAATATTCCCTTCATACTTTGATAACCAATCCATGCCTAATATCACATCCAATCCTTGGGATTCCAATACTATTAGGTCTGAGGGAAAAACATAGTTACCAATCCTTAATGGTAACCGATCACACCATAGACTAGCCACATACTCTGCTCCAGGCGAGGTTACTAACATGGGTGACCTAAGGGCTTGGGTTGATAGGTTGTACTTATCCACAAATCCCCTTGAGATGTATGAATGTGATGCACTAGTATCAAAAAGAACGAGTGCAGTAAATGACTTAACCAAAAACTTACCTATTACTGCATTGGGATGAGCTTCAACCTCCTCCACGCTAATGTGGTTCACCTGTCCCCTGTTGAAAGGGTTCGGCTTCTTCCTAGAACTTCCATTGCCATTTTGGCCATCAGGACATTCATTGGCATAGTGTCCGGTCTTCGAACACTTATAGCAAGTGACTTGGTTCAAGTCCTTCTTGGCTGGGGTTGAGGGGTTGGTGCGGTTCTGGCCGTTGCTTCCTCCATTGCCATTACCATTCTTGGTGCCATTGTGATTGTGCGAGCTACCTCCTCCATGAGTATGCTGAAAATGTCCTCCAGGTCTAGGGGTAAAACGTGGCTTCTGCTGAGCTCCTGAATTGTACTTTCCTTGTCCATATTTCCTCTTGCGATTCTCAATTTGCTGCCGCTTCCCTTCAATCATAAGAGCACGATCTACTAACTCCTGGTAGTTGTTGAAGGTGGCTACCATCAACTGCATGCTCAACTCATCATTCAGTCCTTCCAGAAACTTCTCCTGCTTAGCTGCATCCATAGCGACGTCATCTGGGGCATAACATGCTAACTTACTAAATTCCTCCACATACTGGCCAACTGTCCGTCCTCCTTGGCGCAAGTTATGAAACTCACGCTTCTTCATGGCCATAGCTCCTGTTGAAACATGGGCAGTACGGAAAGCCTGCTGAAACTGGTCCCATGTGACAGTGTCGACTGGGAAGGTGGCTGTGAAATTCTCCCACCATGATGTTGCGGGTCCTTCTAACTGATGTGCGGCAAACTTCACCTTCTCCGCATCTGTGCATCCTGCTGTGGTCAACTCCCTAGCTGTCTTGCGGAGCCAATCATCTGCTACTATCGGCTCGGTGCTACTGGAAAACACCGGCGGATTCAGCCTAAGAAAACGGGCTAAGTGGTCAATAGGTGGTGGTGGTGGTGGTGGGTTGTTGATATTGTTCCCCTGATTCTGATTCTGGACTAGCAACTGCATCAATGTGTTCTGCTGCTGGATCAACTGGGTGAGCTCCGGTGGGAAGGCAAATCCGGGGTCACGTGTCGGAGGCATCTGTGGGTTTAGAAGAGATGAGATATAAGAATAGAGGGGGTCTAAAGAGAAAACACTACCCATATGCACATGAGGCAAAAGCAAACAATTCACTTCAATCAATCAAACAAAGGCATACAATCGATCTAACTATCGCAAAAGTGCTCAGACTACTATATTTACATGGTGGACTACTACTACTGATGAGGTGGTCTACTAGAAATATTCTTTGGTTGCAGACTCCATGATATCTGCTCCAGCTTCATCAATATAGTCATCATCGCTACTATCTGCTTCCGAGTTGGTGCCGTCGATGATGATGTAGTCTTCCGGGCTAATTTCCTGGGGTTCTTCATCTTCATCTACTGGCGTAGGGCCTCCCATAAATATTCCAATCTTCTTGATCAGGTCGTCATTCTTCTCCACCAATACTTCAATTTCTTCTTCATAATCTTCACGTGTAGCCTTGAGTTCTTCCTCCAGTTCCTTGATTCTTGTCTTAGCCTTCTTCAGATCTATCATGTCAGCGCACATCTGGTTCTCCTGTCGTTGAATGTGCTGGTTTAGCTCCTGGATAAAAGTTGCGATTGATCTATCATTCCTGGTGCTGATCATCTCCCCGTGCTCATCTCAACGCCCACAAATCTGGTAGATAGTATCTTTGAGATCCTGGCGGTAGACTTCTCCAATGCGTCCCATGGCGATGTGAGGTGCCATGCTTTTTCCTAGACTCCAAGTTGGTGCATCAAAAGAAAATTCGATGGGCTCAGTGACTGGCATGAACGTCCTTCCTGGAACTTGAACTTGAATCACCCAACGCTCTTATTCAGGTAAAGTGGCATTGTAGGTTCCCGTGAAGCTTGGTACTCCTATGTTCAGGTATCTAGTGACTTTCTTCAAGTGACGTCCAAAGGGTGTATCATCATCCGGTTGTGTGAACTTGTTCCTTGCATCCGCCATCCTAAAGAGTAGAAAAGATGAGGAGTCAGAGAAGAAGAGAGTGAATTGTGATCTAGGTCTTTTAGCTTAGTGGTCGTGTCCTACAGTCAGCGTGTGCTCTGATACCATCTCTGTAGCAACCAGACCTCAAACAGTCTGATCTCTGTGCTCCAGTGTCATCCCTGGATCAGTAATGCTGACACCACACAGTACTCGGAGGATTTATAGCAGAGTAGCAATCACACACTTATTACATCGAGTGTCTCATAAGAAAGCTTATTACAATAAATATGGCTTAAGGCCATCTAATAATGATAATAGCGGAAGGCTTGGAAGATAAGTGAGTCCATCAACTCCAACGGCATCACTGAGTATAGTACCACGACCTAAAAACTCCTTAATCATCGTCTGAAAAGTCTGCAACATTAACGTTGCAGCCCGAAAATGGGTCAGCACATGGAATATGCTGGCAAGGTAACACATAGAGAGTAATGGAATGAAACAGCTATACTATATGCATATTTGGCTGGTGGAAAGCTCTATGGTTACAGTTTTAGCGCAAAGCCAATTTTTCCCTACTACAAAGGAATAAAATTTATTTAACTATCATGGTAGTTGTTAAACATTGAGAATGGTTGACAGCATTCTCAATCCCAATTAAGCATCAACATTAAACACAACCCAACAAAATTAATTTAGAGTAACATGTTGAGATTCACATGATAATCCAGGTACTAGATACTCAAGCTGTCCATAACCGGGGACACGGCTAATCATGATTAGTTTGTTACACTCTGCAGAGGTTTGCGCACTTTTCCCCACAAGACTCGATCGCCTCCGTTTGGTTTCTCGCACTACATGGTGTTTGAGAAGACGGATGATCGAGACATAGTCTTTCAGAAGCGCTAGCACCTTACGATCGGGTAGACCGTACCACCTACATCCCCTACATCTGCTAGTCTACCACTGTAAGAGTTTGCACAACTTAGTCAACTATGCTAGAGCCCGTAATAGCTTGTGGCTGCACACGGAAGTTTCTAGTATGAATAGTCTTATGATCCCTTTGAGCCTGGGTGGCGGTCCAAAGAAAACAGGCAAGTCCTGGAATACCCAGGTGCCTCAATCCACCCAGATGTGTGTTTAGGTTGCCACCTTAGATAAACCATTAATTAACAAAACTCACATCTGTCATGGATATCACTCACCCAATCCACGTCTACTAGCATAGCATGGCATAATAAGCAAACACGGAAGTAACTCCCAAAGGTTTGATAATAAACAGGTAATAGGTACTACCTGAACTACTTCCCATCCCACAATTTAATTAGATCCTAATCATGCAATGTGTGAGGATTGATCTAATGCAATAAAACTGGGTAGTAGAAAAAGGTATGATCAAAGTGTTACTTGCCTTGCTGATGATCCGGGAAACCTAGCGATTCGAAGTAACAAGCGGCGCACTCCAGATACTCTATCGCAAACAAACAAACGAGCAAGCAATAAGTACTCATCTAATGCACAAGTAAAACTCAAATAAGAGATATAACCAGAAGGTTCAACTTAAGAACTCCGGTTGACAAAAAGAATCAAATCGAACAAAGCAACGAAAGTCAAACGGCGAAAGAAAACAACTTCGTTCTAGTAATCTGGATCTAGGGCAAATTTTATAGTAGAAAAATCTTGTTTAAGTTGGTTAAACGGATAGAGGGTTTCGAGGCGAAACTCTAGGCGCTTGAATCGCCTGATTCCGATAAACGAGCGAAAAGATAAACTAAAACGAAAATCGGATCAGGAATCGCGATCAAATAAATCGCGGATTTAATCTGAGAAAAAGAAAACTGACGAACAGTTAATCGAATGGACGTTCGTTAACAGAAACTAACTGGTGAACACGTTCGCTAAAATGAATGGATCGGTGAACATTCACTAATTAAAAACCAGAGAAAATAAACCGATCTAGGGTTTCAAAAAAAACCCGAGGCGGTTTTTTTCTCTTTAAAAAAACGAACGGCGAACAGCGGCGGCTATACCTCCGGCGAGGTACTCCGGCGGCGGCGGCTATGCAGGGCGGCGGCGGCGTGCGGCGGCAGCGGCAGTAGCGCAGGCGGCGGGGCGGCTGCGGCTTGGCGGGGCGGGGCGGGGTGAGGTGAGGGGCGGCGGGGCGGCTCGGTATTTAAGAGAGGGAGGGGGTGCTGCCTTGGGGGAGGGGGCACGGTGGCGGCCCCGGGCCGGACTCGGGCGGCGGCGCGGCTCCGGTCTCCTGGAGGGAGACGCAGGCGGCGGGGTGGGCCGTCGGCTGGGCCTTGGCCCAGTCGGCGCGTGGCGCATTTTTTTAATATATTCCACTCGGAAAAAGGAAAAAAAGAAATACTAAACGGACTCCAAAATTTCCGATATAAATTTTCACGGGCTTCTAAAATCAAGCCTTACAGGGTGAACATTTATTTGGGACCTAAATGCAGTTTTGAAAAACGCACATTTTTTCCTAAATCAAATAAAACACCGAAAAACTACGAAATAAAATCTTATTTGATTATATTATTAAATCCTCAATATTTCTTTATTTTGGGAAAGTCATTTTATTCCCTCTCTCATATTTTTGTAATAGAAATAATTGATGATAAAATAAATAAAATCAAAAGATCCTATTCCCAAAATTTGAGAGAACTCAAATATGAAAATAACGAAATCCCCAACTCTCTCCGTGGGTCATTGAGTTGCATAGAATTTCTAGGATCAACTAGAATGCAAAAGAAATATGATATGCATCGATGATCTAATGTATAACATTCCAAATTGAAAATTTGGGATGTTACACTCACGGACACGATTACATAGAGAGATCATAAAGCAAACTCAAAACTAGATCATGCCATAAACTTTATTCTACTAGATCAAATACTACTAATAGGATTGAACTAAGAAAAACGGTAAAGATAGGAGTTGTGATTGTGATACGATACCGGGGCACCTCCCCCAAGCTTGGTAGTTGCCAAGGGGAGTGCCCATACCCATCTGATTATGTCTCCTTCTTTGTTGTCGGTGTAATATTCTTGGCGATGATTCCCCTCAGGATGCGGTTCTCCTCCTCGAGCTTATTGACTTGATGTTTGAGGTCCATTATGTCCTTACGAAGCTTCCCTGTGACAGCTAAAGCTCCTTGCACCCAAGGGTGTTGCATAGCTGCAGGAGAACAAGTGACACTCCTCTTCATATTTTCATAGGTAAGAAATCTAACATTAGAAGGGATAACCAAATTTGGAATAGCTGAGCTCTGTAGTTCCCCCATCGTGAACCCAGCTCGGAGGCGAGAGGTGACTTCTTCATCCTCCATGGCATCTACTCTCATCAAGTCAGCCTCCATCTCTTCCTCCATTGCTGGCCCAAAGTGGTCAGCGTCGCTGTTTGCCCTTGGTTCCGGTGCCGGATTAGATACCCAGATCTCCCCGATTGACTCTTGAGAAGACATCTTGTTGTAATCTGCAGCAGCAACAGCTCGAAAACAAAAAGAGATGAAATTTGCATGATACAGGAGTCAAAACCTTCGGGAGAATATATAATGAATTTTTACCGACCAAAATACGTAACGTGCAAGAAAACGGAGTCCGGAAGGCACACGAGGTGCTCACGTGGTAGGGGGCGCGCCCACCACCCTCGTGGGGCACTCGTGTCCTTCCCGGACTGCTACTTATTTTTATATTTTTCTAAATATTCCAAAACGGAGAAATATTGCCTTAAAAATTGATTTGGAGTCGGTTTACTTACCGTACCACATACCTATTCCTTTTCGGAGTCCGAAACGTTCCGGAAAGCGTCCCTTATGTATTCTTCCGGGGTTACGGTTTCAATAATATTGGTTTCAACATTTATGGGATTACCTGAGATATAATGTTTAATTCTTTGACCGTTTACCACCTTTGGATTTGTGCCTTAGAAGTTGTTGATTTTTATGGCACCGGAACGATAGACCTCCTCGATAACATAGGGGCCTTCCCATTTAGAGAGAAGTTTTCCTGCAAAAAATCTTAAACGAGAGTTGTATAGCAATACATAATCACCTACATTAAACTCACGCTTTTGTATCCTTTTGTCATGCCATCTTTTAACTTATTATTTAAACAACTTGGCATTTTCATAAGCTTGGGTTCTCCATTCATCAAATGAGCTGATATCAAATAACCTCTTCTCACCGGCAAGTTTAAAATCATAGTTAAGCTCTTTAATAGCCCAATATGCCTTATGTTTTAATTCGAGAGGTAAGTGACATGCTTTTCCATAAACCATTTTACACGGAGACATACCCATAGGATTTTTGTATGCAGCTTATAAGCCCATAATGCATCATCTAGTTTCTTAGACCAATTCTTTCAAGACCTATTAACAGTCTTTTGCAAAATTAATTTGAGCTCTCTATTGCTCAACTCTACTTGACCACTAGACTGTGGGTGATAAGGAGATGCAATTCTTTGATTAACATCATATTTAGAAAGCATTTTACGGAAAGCACAATGAATAAAGTGTGAACCACCATCAGTCATTAAATATCTAGGGACTCCAAACCTCGGGAAAATAACTTCTTTAAGCATTTTAAAAGAAGTGTTATGATCAGCACTACTAGTTGGAATAGCTTCTACCCACTTAGTAACGTAATCAATAGCAACTAAAATATGTGTATATCCATTAGAGGCAGGAAAAGGTCCCATATAATCAAAGCCCCAAACATCAAACGGTTCAATAACAAGAGAATAATTCATAGGCATTTATTAACGTCTACTAATATTACCAATTCTTTGACATTCATCACAAGACAAGACAAACTTACGGGCATCCTTGAAGAGAGTAGGCCAATAAAAACCAGATTGCAATACCTTATGTGTAGTTCTATCTCCAGCGTGGTGTCCTCCATAAGACTCGGAATGGCACTTGCATAGGATCTGTTCCTGTTCATGCTCAGGTACACAACGTCTAATAACACCATCTACTCCTTCTTTATAAAGATGTGGGTCATCCCAAAAGTAATGTCTTAAATCATAGAAAAACTTTTTCTTTTGCTAGTATGTGAAGCTAGGTGGTATAAACTTAGCAACAATATAAGTAGCATAATCAGCATACCATGGAGTACTACGAGAAGTGCTTATAACATTTAATTGTTCATCAGGAAAGCTATCATTAATAGGTAGTGGGTCATCAAGAATATTTTCTAACCTAGACAAGTTATCTGCAACGGGGTTCTCAGCTCCCTTTCTATCAACAATATGCAAATCAAATTCTTGTAGCAAGAGAACCCATCTAATAAGTCTAGGTTTAGCATCTTTCTTTTCCATAAGATATTTAATAGCTGCATGATCAGTTTGAATAGTTACTTTAGAATCAACAATATAAGATCTGAACTTATCACAAGCAAATACAACTGCTAAAAGCTCCTTTTCAGTAGTAGCATAATTTCTTTGAGCATTGTCTAGAGTCTTACTAGCATAATGAATAACATTTAATTTCTTATCAACTATTTGCCCTAGAACAGCACCTACAGCATAATCACTAGCATCACACATAATTTCAAAGGGTAGGTTCCAATCAGGTGGCTGAACAATAGGTGCAGTGACTAATGCTTTCTTAAGTATTTCAAATGCTTCTACACAATCATCATCAAAGACAAATGGTATATCTTTTTGCAATAAATTAGTCAAAGGCTGAGAAATTTTTGAGAAGTCCTTAATGAACCTCCTTTGTAAAATACGGCGTGACCAAGGAAACTTCTTATACCTTTGATGTCCTTGGCTTTATCAACTTCAATACCTCTTTCAGAAACTTTGTGCCCCAAGACAATACCTTCATTAACCATAAAGTGGCACTTTTCCCAATTCAAGACAAGATTAGTTTCTTCACATCTCTGCAAAACTCGATCAAGATTTCTCAAGCAATCATCAAAAGAGGAACCATAGACAGAAAAGTCGTCCATGAAAACCTCACAAATCTTTTCACAAAAGCCAGAGAATATAGCCATCATGCATCTTTGAAAGGTAGCAGGTGCATTGCATAAACCAAAAGGCATACATCTATAAGCAAAAGTACCAAAAGGGCATGTAAAAGTAGTCTTTGATTGATCTCTAGCCGACACATGTATTTGAGAGAAACCAGAATAACCATCTAGAAAGCAATAGTGTGTATGTTTGCTTATATTTAATTTGCCATCATGCATCTTTGAAAGGGGTAATGATCTTTCTTAGTAGCTTTATTTAATTTGCGGAAATCAATTACCATCCTATAACCTATGATAATTCTTTGTGGAATCAATTCATCTTTATCATTAGGAACAACAGTTATACCTCCCTTCTTAGGGACACAATGGACAGGACCTACCCACTCACTATCAGCAACGGGATAGATTATACCTGCCTCCAGAAGCTTTAGTATTTCTTTTCTTACCACTTCTTTCATCTTAGGATTCAGACGTCATTGAGGATCACGAACTGGTTTCGCATCTGTTTCCAAATTTATTTTATGTTGACATAGAGTGGGACTAATGACCTTAAGATCATCAAGAGTATATCCAATAGCAGCACGGTGCTTCTTCAGAGTTTTCAATAATGTTTCTTCTTCATGCTCTGAAAGGTTAGCACTAATAATAACAAGATATATCTTCTTTTCATCAAGATAAGCATATTTAAGATTATCAGGCAAAGGTTTAAGCTCAAACACGGGATCACCCTTGGGTGGAGGAGGATCCCCTAAAATTTCAACAGGCAAATTGTGTTGCAGAATAGGTTCCTTTTAAAAGAATACTTCATCTATTTCCCTTCTTTCATTCGTGAACATATCATTTTCATGGTCTAGCAACTAGTATTCTAAAGGATCACTAGGAGGTATGGCAATAGAAGCAAGACCAATAATTTCATCCTTACTAGATAATTCTTCCTCGCGATGTTGTTTACTAAATTTAGAGAAATTAAACTCATGAACCATATCATCCAAGCCAATAGTAACAACATTCTTTGTGCAATCTATGGTAGCATTGACAGTATTTAAGAAGGGTCTACCAAATATAATGGGACAAAAGCTATCTTGCGGAGAAGTATGAACATGAAAATCAGCAGGATATTTAGTTTTCCCACACAAGACTTCAACATATCTAACAATTCCAATTGGTGAAATAGTATCTCTATTGGCAAGTTTAATTGTGACATCAATATCTTCTAACTCAACAGGTGCAATATCATGCATAATTTCTTTGTATAAGTCATGAGGTATAACACTAGCACTAGCACCCATATCACATAAGCCATGATAACAATGATCTCCTATTTTAACAGAAATAACAGGCACGCCTACCACAGGTCTATGTTTATCCTTATCACAAGGTTTAGCAATTCTAGCAGTTTCACCATCGAACTGAATAACATGCCCATCAATATTATCAGACAAGAGATCTTTAACAATAGCAATATTAGGTTCCACTTTAACTTGCTCAGGAGGTGTATAAGTTCTAATATTGCTTTTACGAACAACAGTTGAAACTTTAGCATGATCCTTTTTTCTAACAGGGAAAGGTGGTTTCTCAATATAAGAAGTAGGAACAATAGGATCATTATAAGTGACAGTCTTTTCTTCAACTTTAATAGGTGCAGCTACTTTTACTTCTATGGGAGGATGATATTTAAACCACTTCTCCTTAGGGAGGTCAACATAAGTAGCAAAAGATTCACAGAAAGAAGCTACTATCTCAGAGTCAAGTCCATATTTAGTGCTAAACTTACGAAAAATATCGGTATCCATAAAAGATTTAACACAATCAAACTTAGGTGTCATACCTGACTCCTTACCTTCGTCGAGATCCCAATCTTCAGAGTTGCGTTTAATTCTATCCAATAAGTTCCATCTGAATTCAATAGTCTTCATCATAAAAGAGCCAGCACAAGAAGTATCGAGCATGGTGCGATTGTTATCAGAAAGCCGGGCATAAAAACTTTGCATAATTATTTCTCTCGAGAGCTCATGATTGGGGCATGAATATAACATTGACTTAAGCCTCCCCCAAGCTTGAGCGATGCTTTCTCCTTCACGAGGCCAGAAATTATATATATAATTGCGATCACGATGAACAAGATGCATAGGGTAATACTTCTGATGAAATTCCAACTTCAATCTTTTATAGTCCCATGATCTCATATCATCACATAGCCTATACCATATCAATGCGTCTCCCTTCAAAGATAAAGGGAAGACCTTCTTATTAGCAACATCATTGAGTATACCTGCAAGCTTAAATAATCCACAAACTCCATCCACATATATTAAGTGCTCATCAGGATGCTTTGTTCCATCTCCTGTAAAAGGGTTAGCTAGCAGTCTTTCCATCATACCCAAAGGAAATTCAAAAGGAGTTTCATTTTCAATAGGTTCAGTAGGTTGAGGAGCAACTCTTTGCTCTACTGGACGGGGTGAAGATACCCCAAACAAGCCCCTCAAAGAATTACTTTCCATAGTAACAAGTGACAGCAATTTCAGCACACTATATAAATTTTTCCTTACCAAATTCCACCTACCAAAGGCGCTACACTCCCCAGCAACGGCGCCAGAAAAGAGTCTTGATGACCCACAAGTATAGGGGATCTATCGTAGTCCTTTCGATAAGTAAGAGTGTCGAACCCAACGAGGAGCAGAAGGAAATGATAAGCGGTTTTCAGCAAGGTATTCTCTGCAAGTACTGAAATAAGTGGTAACAGATAGTTTTGTGATAAGATAGGTTGTAACGAGCAACAAGTAACAAAAGTAAATAAAGTGCAGAAAGGTGGCACAATCCTTTTGTAGCAAAGGACAAGCCGGAACAAACTCTTATAATAGGAAAAGCGCTCCCGAAGACACATGGGAATATCGTCAAGCTAGTTTTCATCACGTTCATATGATTCGCGTTCGATACTTTGATACTTTGATATGTGGGTGGATCGGTGCTTGGGTGCTGTTCTTACTTGAACAAGCATCCCACTTATGATTAACCTCTATTGCAAGCATCCGCAACTACAACAAAAGTATTAAGGTAAACCTAACCATAGCATGAAACATATGGATCCAAATCAGCCCCTTACGAAGCAACGCATAAACTAGGGTTTAAGCTTCTGTCACTCTAGCAACCCATAATCTACTTATTACTTCCCAATGCCTTCCTCTAGGCCCAAATAATGGTGAAGTTTTATGTAGTCGACGTTCACATAACACCACTAGAGGCTAGACAACATACATCTTATCAAAATATCAAATGAATACCAAATTCACATGACTACTCATAGCAAGACTTCTCCCTTGTCCTCAGGAACGAACGTAATTACTCACAAAGCATATTCATGTTCATAATCAGAGGGGTAATAATATGCATATAGGATCTGAACATATGATCTTCCACCAAATAAACCAACTAGCATCAACTACAAGGAGTAATCAACACTACTAGCAACCTACTAGCACCAATCCTGGACTTTGAGACAAGAATTGGATACAAGAGATGAACTAGGGTTTGGAGATGAGATGGTGCTGGTGAAAATGTTGATTGATATTGCCCTCTCCCGATGAGAGGAGTGTTGGTGATGACGATGGTGATGATTTCCCTGTCCCGGAGGGAAGTTTCCCCGGCAGAACAGCTCTGCCGGAGCTCTAGATTGGATCCGCCAAGGTTCCGCCTTGTGGCGGCGGAGTCTCGTCCCGAAAAGTTCCTTCTTATTTTTTTCTCATCGAAAGTTCTCATATAGGAGAAGATGGGCGTTGGAGAGCCACCAGGGGGGCACGAGGTAGGGGCGCGCCCTAGGGGGGCGCCCCCTACCCTCGTGAGAAGGGTGTGGGCCCCCTGGCCTTCATCTTTGGCGAGGATTTTTCTGTATTTGTTTTAAGATGTTCCATGGAGTTTCAGGACATTTGGAGTTGCGCAGAATAGGTCTCTAATATTTGCTCCTTTTCCAGCCCAGAATTCCAGCTGCCGGCATTCTCCCTCCTTATGTAAACCTTGTAAAATAAGAGAGAATAGCCATAAGTATTGTGACATAAGGTGAAATAACAGCCCATAATGCAATAAATATTGATATAAAAGCATGATGCAAAATGGACGTATCAGCACCTCGTGTGCCTTCCGGACTCCGTTTTCTTGGACGATACGTATTTTGGTCGATAAAAATTCACTATATATTCTCCCGAAGGTTTTGACTCCCGTATCACGCAAATATTTTCTGTTCTTGTTTCGAGCTGTTTTTCTGACAGATCTAGATTATCATGACGTCCCAAGTGCTTCCAAGGACAAGTTCTTTGAGAAGGTCATCAACCCTTACCTCGCAGAGGTGCTGCGACACCCTCAAACCATTGAGATGTGTGATAGGTTGCTGCACATCCGCGATGCTGAGGGACCAAAGGGAAACGGAAGCGTGGAGACGAGGCTCAAAGCAATGGAGCAACAAGTTTTCAAGTGCCATGGGATGGTGGAGCGTGGAATCAACGCTAGCCACACGATGCTCGCGGAGTTCACTAACAACTACAAGCCGGATGCCAAGAACACCGAGGAGGCCATCTTCAAGCTACATGAGAAGATCAAGCACCTTCAAGCCCAAATCTATGACCTGCAAAACCAAAACTGTGAGTATGAATATAGATTCAAAAGAATGAGTTTGGCTGCAGATTCGAGGATTACGGAGACTCGATCATCCTTCTATGATGGTGAACCTATGCCTTGGAAGATGGATGACAGGCCCGCATCATCAACAACACCTCCACCTTCTTCACCAACCAAGGAGATATAATAACATGGGTATGGGCACTCCCCTTGGCAACAGCCAAGCTTGGGGGAGGTGCCCCGGTATCATATCACAATCACAACTCCTATATTTACCGTTTTCCTCAGTTCGATCCTATTAGTAGTATTTTGATCTAGTAGAATAAAGTTTATGGCATGATCTAGTTTTGAGTTTTGCCTTATGATCTCTCTATGTAATCGAGTCCATGAGCTATATAATAAAGATTAGTGTTGAGTCAAAGGCTTGATTTTCTTGCTATGATCTTGGGTGAATAAAAGAAAAGAGAAAGAGAATAAGAAGAAACAAAAGTTCGTATTGATCTTATTGATAGTAATGACTTCACATAAAAAGAGTGTGACGATTAAAAGTTGTTGGGAGTTGGCAGACATAGCTTTGGTCATCATTGCAATTAATAGGAAGTAATAAGGAAAGAGAGGTTTCACATATAAATATACTATTATTGACATCTTTTATGATTGGGAGCACTCATCAAAATATGACATGCTAAAGAGTTGATGTTGGACAAGGAAGACAACGTAATGGGTTATGTTTTCTTATATCTGAGATAAAGTATGTTGTCATGGATCATCCAACATGTTGAGCTTGCCTTTCCCCCTCATGCTAGCAAAATTCTCAGCACCAAGTAGAGATACTACTTGTGCTTCCAAATACCCTTAAACCAGTTTTGCCATGAGAGTCCACCATATGTACCTATGGATTGAATAAGATCCTTCAAGTAAGTTGTCATCAGTGCAAAGCAATAAAAATTGCTCTAAACATGTATGATTAGTGTGGGATAAATAAGCTTTATACGATCTTGTGATGTGGAAGTAATAAAAGCGACAGACTGCATAACAAAGGTTCATATCACAAGGGGCAATATAAAGTGACGTTCTTTCGCATTAAGATTTTGTGCATCCAACCATAAAAGCGCATGGCAACCTCTGCTTCCCTCTGCGAAGGGCTTATATTTTATTATTATCTTCTACCTTATGCAAGTGTCATGGTGATCTTCACCTCTCCCTTTTTCATTTTATCCTTTGGCAAGCCCAGTGTCGGGGAAACTGATCCACGAACACCTATGGGGCCGGCGGACCGGGCCCCTTTCGGCTCAGCGGGGGGCGGAGGTCGCACGAAGAGCAGATCGAGGTGAAGCACACGAGCGGTTTTACCCAGCTTCGGAGCTCTCCAGAGAGATAACACTCCTACTGCTGCTTGTCTGGTTGTATTATCTTGTGTTCTTGCTCTAGAGAGAGCGTAGTGTCTTTCTGGGTTACGAATGAGTCGAACCGACCGAACCTCCCCTACATTGCGCATGGGCCTCCTTTTATACGCTAAAGGGGTCACCGACAGGTGGCAACGCAGAGAAGGGCACAAATGTAAAAAATGAGGTGGTTGGTACAGTTACTTGTACAGTGCACCCTACCTAACCCTGACGGCAGGGGACAAGGGCATTAAATGCCCGTCTGAGTCGCCCAAACAGTGGAGAAAAGGACCGTTAGGGGCGCCACCGTTCGCCATGATGGCGATCCTGTTAGCTTCGCACGCCACTGCGCACCGCTGGCTGCACAGCCTCCCGCCACGCACGCCTGGAGAGGCCCCCAGGGCGACACGTTGGTGGATGCGCTGGAGCGTGGGCACAGAGTGGCCGCCTGCCGCGGCAAGCGCCTTGCCGCTGCTGTTATCTTGTCGGGTCCGGAAGGTTGTCGCTCACCGGGCCTCGAGGTACCTGGGCTGGTCTTCCCGGCAATCTCCTCTTGCCGGGGCCTTGTCGCCTTGCCGGAGCGCGTGGCGCGTCGCGGCAAGTTCCTTGGCGTGCCTTGGTTGGCCTTCCCGGCAAGCTCCTCTTGCCGGGGCCTTGTCTCCTGAGCTTAAATACTTTGTTCTTGAATGTCTCCAAGGGAACCATGGAGGATCTTGGCATTTGCCCGGCAAGCCTTGCCGCGGGGTGCTGCAACTGCCCGTGCACAAGTTCGGGGTACTAGGGTACCCCTATTCTAGTACACCGACAGGAGCCCCCGGGCCTGGGCCAGACACGGTGCCGAGCGCTGTTGGGCCAGGCCCAAGACAGGGCACGGGCACACGCGGGCTGGGCTACACCGAATCTCGCTTCGTATCCACCGCGCTCTCTCATAACGGCACGCGTTGAATGCGGCATCGTGGGAGAGATCGTGGGTGATTCTTTATTCGGAAGGGCGAAACGTCCGCCCCGTCCCTCTTTATAAGCAGGGGAAACAGGGGCAGTTTGTTCCCCCTCGCTGGTTGCTGCTACTCCATCTTCAAGAAACTCCGCCGCTCCCCCCTTCTTCTCGAAGCCGAGAGAGCAGCGCTCCGCCCCCATTGCCACCAACATCACCACGCCATCGACCTCCCTCACCACCTCCGCCATGGCCCCGAAAGCCGACAAGGGAAGGGCGTGAAGTCGGCCGAGGCGCAGCGGCTCACAGCGCTGCGGAAGGAGCGGGCGATCTTCTCCCCTCAGCTCGGCATGCAGGAGCTGAGGGAGTACTTCTACCTCTTCTGGGCGACGGAGACGCGGGCGCATCCGCGCACGAGGGTACTCCCGGCCGCTGCTTCGGAGCTGGCTCCAAACGGGTACCCGTTCTTCGCGCTATTCTTCTATTGCGGGCTCTGCCCGCCCTTCTCGGAGTTCTTCTGTGATATCATGAACACATATGGCTTCCGCCTCCTTGACTTCACCCCCAACACTATCCTGACCATGGCAGTTTTCGCACATTTGTGCGAAAACTTTGTCGTAGTCCACCCTAGTGTTGCCCTTTTCCGCCACTTCTTCATACCTTGGGTAGAGAGAGGAGAGCCGCTTGCCGGAGGGATTGCCTGGATCTCGAGGGTCGGCAAGAAGGAGGCGTACTTGGAGGGTGAGCTCCGCAGCAAGTGGGATGAGTGGAGAGCGGAGTGGTGCTGGATCGTTGAGGAGAATCCGCAGCCCTTCACCGCCGTGCGCCGAGCTCCAATAGTGTGCGGCAATGACTGGAGTAACATGGCCCCGGAAGATGAGAGGCTGAAGATCGCCATCACTAGGATTCTTCGCCTCAGGCTTGCCGGGCTCACTGTAGGTGCTGTCGGGGCAGATTTCCTCCGCTGCCGCATTGCCCCCTGCAGGAGAGGGGGAGGCCCGCCTGGGAATTCAAGAATTCGGCGGACATCATGAGGCTGCGGCTGGGCCTCAACTACAACTTCACCGTCTTGGAGCTGGATGCAATGCTTCTGGAGTTGTTCAAACGCGACCCCCAGCACCCATTCACGCTACCGAGGGGCGTTGTCCCATTATGCAACAATTCTTCGCTTGACCGGATCCGCGCCATGATGCCGTTGTGTGATTCACACGGGATCGTTCCAACTTGGCAAGAGTCTGCGGATGACGTCGTGCAAGCATTCTTCGACAACTTGGAAGAGGTGCCGGTCCACGCTGACGAGCAGAAAAGCCTCACCCGTGACACCACCGACGAGGAGCTGTAGCGCATCGCCACTAGGGCGGAAGAGGTTGCGGCCGCAGCTGCCGCGGGCGTGTTTGGGTTCATTGTGGAGGAGGCGGAGGCTGCAGAGGCGGCAAACCTTGCTGAGCGCGCGGAGTTCATTGGCGAGGAAGAGCTTGCCGGTTCTGAAGCCGAGCCGAGCAAGGCCGGCGAGGAAGAGCCCGAGCCTTCAGAAGGCTTGCCGCAGGCGGAGCCCCCGGCCCCGCCAAGAAGGCGTCTTCGCAGGGCCGCAGACGTAGCGGGGCGGCAGCCGGCTCAACAGCCGCCAAGCCGTGCGACACGCTCTACCGCAGCAAGTCATGTTGCCGCGGGAGCGCCTCACACAGCAGCGGCAACTGGAGCGGGATCTTCCCGGGCCACCACCACCGCCCCCGCCAAGCGGGCAAGGGATCCTACTCCTCCGCCTCGCCGCACCAGAGGGGAGCCGGACTTCGATCTTTCCGCGCTCAGCTCCAACGAGGAGGAAGAAGAGTAAGCTTCTTTGGTGCTCTTATAGTTCTTCAATTTTGTTGTTTTTATCTTGTATCTGACTTGCTTCAATCTGGACTCCTTTCTTTTCAGGACGCTGGCCCAGAGAGCGGCGAAGAGGGCCAAGGCCGCGGTGATCCTCATCGAAGATGACCCCACCGTGTCAGTAGGGGGTGGGTCCGAGACCACCTTGACGGACCCGGCAATCACTCCTCAAAGCAGCCCCCAGCGCAGCCCCCAGCGTAAGTTCATAGTTTTTTCTTTGCTGTCAGGCACGCATGAGTGCTTTTTCCTTTGTTTGATATCTTGCTTGTTGATTTGTGCAGGAGTAGAGCAGTCACATCAGGAGCGCCCGGAAGCTGGTCCCGAAGTGCCACCTACTTCGACTATGCCGCCAAGGGAGGAGTCCCTGGCAAGGGAGCGCTCTCCGGCAAGGGGGAACTCTCCAGCAAGGGACAGCACTGTTGATCCTGCGGCGACCGAGGCCGCAACTGCAGATCTTGGCACAGGTAATCCACTTGCCCAGAAACTTTCCCTTGGGTTCTTCTTCTTCTGATTTTCTTCCCTTGGATTTTGGATTGATTTTTCTCCCTTCTTCGTTCTTCAGACCCATCTGCGGCTGAGCCAATGGAGATAGAGGGCGCCGGCGAGGAAGGGGCCGGTACTGACAAGGCTGCCGGCGAGGAGGCCACCAAGGCTGCCGCCGCAGAAGCCGGCGAGGGGTCGGGCGATCGCACTGACGACCCTGAGGCCGTAGGAGCGCCAGGCGCTGCACCGACCGCCGATCCCTCTGCTGCTTCTGCGGAGCCGGGCTTCGAGGAGCCCCAACCCGGCGCTTACTTGAAGGCCGGCGACGGTATCTTCATCAAGCTACCCTGGGCATCGAGCTCCAGGGCGCCGGTCGAGGGGGAGACTTTTGATGAGGAGGTGCTCGCCTCCGCCGGACTGTCGTTGGTTGACGCGCCTGGCAGCAGCAGTGGCGAGCCTGAGGAGGAGCAGCTGCTGCGGAAGCTGCTGTCACTCTACCACGCCCGGCAAGCCAAGCTGGCTTCCCGGGAAGTGCTTGTCGCGAAGGCGGGAGTTGACATGGAGAAGCGCACGGAGGAGCTCCGGGGCCACAATCAAGAAGCTCTCCGGTCCCTGGCACAGGAGCGGGAGCGACTCGACGAGGAGCGCACGGCCTTCCTTCTCGAGAAGGACGAAGCTGAGGAGGAGTAAAGGCTAGCCGCCGAGAAGCAGTCCGCGCGAGAAGGTGAACTAGTGCAGCGGAAGGCCAACCTCGACAGCTACGAGGAAGAGCTCGCCGAGCGCGAGCAAGCACTTGGCGGGGCGCTCAAGGAGGCAAAGGATGCTGCGGCAATTGCAGAGGCCGCCAAGAAAGAGCTGGAGGAGAAGGTGGCGCAGCTGGAGCCCAACATTGGGAAGAGCGGCGAGGAGATTGCCGCGCTCAAGCGTGAGCGTGAGAAGGATGCTGCCGCCCACGGTGAGCTGCAAGGTCTTCTCGCTGAGAGGGGAAAGGAGCTCAGCGCCGCCAAGGATTCCAAAGCAGACCTGGAGCTGAAGCTGGCCATGCTGACGCAGACGCTGGAGGCCACCAAGGAGAGGGAGAAGACCTTGTCGGAGAAGGTCAAGGCTAACGCTGCGCTGCTGGAGAGCATTGCAGTTACCCAGAACTCATTCAGAGACACTATGGAGCACTGGACCGAGGGTCTGGTGAACATTGCCGCAGTCATCAACGAGGAGCTGGCACAGCTGGGGATGGAGGACTTTGGGTATCCTTCCGACGAGAGTCTTCAACCCAGCGCCAAGCTCGGCCTGTTCTTCAAGGGCGTGGCGACGGCACTCCAGCGGCTCCGGGAGAGGATCCCGAAGCAGCTGGCCGACGAGTCGCGCAAAATCTGCGCCGGGGTTCTCCAGAAGGTGCTGATGAAGGTGGCCTTCCGCAATCCAGGCCTCAGCTTCACCAACGTCCTTAGGTCCTTGCCGCCTGACGCCGATCTGGATGCACTCAAGGCCCTTGTCGCACCCATTGTGGACAAGGTGAGCGAGATCAAGAGGGTCGAGGGCGGACGCATAGACTAGGCCTTCCATTTCTTCTTTTCCCTTGCCGCTGCTAATCATGTTATGAAAACATTCTGTTAGAGCTGCGACAAGTTATCTTGTAATATAACTTTATTTCTGTTATCAATTGCTATGTTATTTCCTCTACTAGATTCCTTCCTTTGTATGTTTTTACCCTACGCTTCTAGGGAACTTGTCGGTGCAGGCACCCGAGCCGCGAGCGCTGAGTGTGGAACTTCAGCAGCCTGCTGGCGGCGCTGCTTCCGACAAGAAACCTTGTCGCGACTAGATGCATCACACTTAAGCTGTTGAGCGGACTCGAAACAAAGTAAGGGCGCAACTAGCCACGAGTTGGTTCCTCCACGCACAGGTTTTCCATACAAAGCAGGGTCGTTCGAGGAAGATAACTCAAAAATTTAAAAACTAATTGCTCAAACTTTGGCAACTTAGCTTTTCTGTCGTTTGCTTCCCGGCAAGGCAAGACTTCGCTTGAACGACGCCTGGTCCATACCACAATCTTCTCCTCCCCCCCCTGGCAAACATGTGTGCGAGGGAACCTTCTTTTCCTTTGTTGAAAAAGAACAAAGAAGAGAAAATAACGATATGGAGCCCTTCGGCTCGTTACTGCTCACCGGATGTAGGTGCTGCACAAAGTGTCAGATAATGCATGCGAGAAAGAAACTAATGCATGAAATGGACAAGTTGTGCGGAGCACATGGGGTTCTTTTTATGCACAGGATCTGCGCCCGGCTTTGTACAAAGGATTACATGCAACAGCGGCAAGACTTGTACAAAAGGTGGTTGCCGGAACGGGGTTCCGGCAACCGCGCCCTACGGGAAAAACTTACGAAGATGTTCTATGTTCCAGGAGTTGCTCACCGGAATGCCATCTTCGGTCTCAAGGCGGACAGCGCCGGGCCTTGTGACTCGTCTCACCCGATAAGGGCCTTCCCACTTCGGCGTCAACTTGTTGGAATTCTTGGCGGACTGAACGCGCCGAAGAACAAGGTCGCCTTCCTCGAAGCTTCTGGCCTTAACTTTGCGGCTATGGTAGCGGCGCAAAGCTTGCTGGTATCGAGCAGCTCGTACAGCAGCCTGAAGACGATCTTCCTCAAGGAACAGCGCGTCGTCTTGTCGCAGCTGTTCTTGCTCAAGCTCATCATAAGCGAGCACTCGAGGCGATCCGTATACGAGTTCCGTGGGGAGAACTGCCTCTGCTCCATAGACTAGAGCGAAAGGCGTCTGGCCAGTGGCTCGATTTGGCGTCATTCTGATTGACCAAAGAACCACCGGCAGCTCCTCGATCCAGTTTCTTCCACACTTGCGCAGCCTGTCGAAAGTTCTGGTCTTGAGCCCGTGCAGCACTTCAGCATTTGCCCTCTCGGCTTGACCGTTGCTTCTCGGATGAGCAACAGAAGCGAAGCAGACCTTGGCGCCAAGGTCTTGGACGTACTGCATGAAGGTGCGGCTCGTGAATTGCGTGCCGTTGTCGGTGATGATCCTGTTAGGGATCCCGAAACGGCAAACAATTGACCTGAAGAACTTGACTGCTGACTGTGTTGTCACCTTCCTCACTGGCTCCACTTCCGGCCACTTTGTGAACTTCTCGATTGCGACGTACAAGTACTCAAAGCCCCCGACAGCTCGGGGGAAAGGGCCGAGGATATTGAGCCCCCAGACCGAAAATGGCCAGGATAAAGGGATCGTCTGGAGAGTTTGAGCTGGCTGGTGTATCTGTTTGGAGTGGAACTGGCACGCTTCACACTTGATTACTTGTGCAGTTGCATCCTGGAGGGCTGTCGGCCAAAAGAAGCCTTGCCGGAAAGCTTTGCCGGCAAGTGCCCTTGCGCCTATGTGGTGGCCACATATGCCTCCATGTATCTCTGCCAACAGCTTTTGTCCATCTTCCCGGCAAATACACTTCAATTTCACACCGTTGAGTCTTCTTTTGTACAGTATGCTATTGACAAACTGGTACATACTTGACTGTCGGGCTACTCTTTCCGCTTCTTCTTGCTCTTTGGGAAGTTCTCCTGTCTGAAGGAAATGGACAATCTGGTGTGCCCATGCTGGAGCTTGTGGCTCGACAACAAGGACTAAAGGCATATCTGCTGCTGCGGGAACATCCGCTTCTACGGCAAGGACTTGCGGCCCTACCGGAGCTTGATGTTCCGTGGCAAGCTTGCCGGAGCAAAACTTGTCGGGAGCGTCTGCTTCAACGGAACAAACCATAAGGTTTGCCGGAGCAGACTACCCCTCAGCATTCTTGGTGTTGATCTTGGGGACTTTCTTGGCGGCGGCTTTGGGGAGCTCTGCCGGAAAGTAGTCGCCAGAAACCAACTTCCTCTTCTTGCTTTGTCCAGTTGAGGGTGTTATGGATGGTTGAGTCAACTTGAGCACAAAGATCCCTGGTTCCACAGGTAACTTTAGTGCGGCGCACTTTGACAGGCTATCAGCAATGTCATTCTGAGCTCTCGGGATATGTTCCATCTGTAGGCCGTTAAAGTGCTCTTCTAGCTTCCTCACTTCATCAACATATGCTTCCATCAATGGACTCTGGTGGTTCTTGTTCACTTGGCGGACGACAAGCTGTGAGTCACCCCTGACAATGAGCTTCTTGATCCCAAGGTCTGCTGCGATTCTGAGACCGGCAAGCAATCCTTCATACTCTGCAGTATTGTCGGTTGCTTGCTCCTTGGGAAAGTGCATCTGGACTACGTACTTGAGGTGCTCTCCGGTGGGTGCGACAAGCAGCACGCCCGCACCAGCGCCTTGCAGCGAGAAGGCACCATCAAAGTACATCAGCCACTCTCTGCTTGTATCTTTGACGGGGATGCTCGTCTCTGGAATTTCTTCATCTGGGGTTGGCGTCCACTCTGCTATGAACTCTGCCAATGCTCTGCTTTGGATAGTTGAAGTGCTCTCAAACTTGAGGCCAAAGCTTGACAGTTCCAGCACCCACTCGACAATCCTGCCTGTTGCTTCTGGATTTTGCAGTATCCTCTTCAGCGGAAAGCGAGTGACGACTGTGATCTCATGTGCTTGGGAGTAATGGCGTAGCTTTCTCGAGGCCATGAGAAGGCCGAAAAGAAACTTCTGCACACCAGAGTACCTTGATCTAGCCCCCTGCAGAAGGGAACTGACAAAGTAAACTGGACGTTGCACCATTCTCTTCTGCATCTTATCATGCTCCTGTGCAGATCCATCTTTGTCGGGACCAGAGCTTGTCGGTGAAGCCCCCTGCTTGTCGCTGGATACATCTGCCGTGGTTGCTGGCTCATCATCTGCCTCTCTCTCCGCCACTAACGCAGCACTAACCACTTGATTGGTTGCCGCTATATACAGCAGCAACTTCTCTTGCGGCTTAGGTGCGACAAGTGTTGGAGTGGAGGACAGGTATCTCTTCAAGTCCTGCAGCGCAGCCTCCGCCTCCGGAGTCCATTTCATTGGACCTGCCTTTTTCAAAATTTTGAAAAATGGCAGGGCGCGCTCAGCAGATCTAGAGATAAACCCGCTGAGAGCAGCCACGCAACCGGCAAGCCTTCGTACATCCTTGATGCGCTTTGGTGCTTCGATCTGCTCAATGGCCTTGATCTTGTCGGGATTGGCTTCAATTCCCCGCTGAGACACGAAGAACCCGAGAAGCTTGCCGGAAGGGACTCCAAACACGCACTTCTCGGGGTTAAGCTTGAGGTTGATCTTGCGCAGATTTGCAAATGTCTCGTCTAAATCTTGAATCAGGGTCGCCCTGTTCTTACTCTTGACCACTATGTCATCCATGTAAGCTTCCACATTTCTGTGCATTTGCGGCTCAAAAGCGTGGTGGACTACCCTTGCGAATGTTGAACCAGCATTCTTCAAACCGAAAGGCATCCGTACGAAGCAGTATGTGCCACACGGGGTGATAAATGCGGTTTTCTCTTCATCCTCTTCTGCCATGAAGATCTGATGGTATCCTGAGTATGCATCAAGAAATGAAAGCAAATCACATCCGGCTGTGGAGTCAACAATCTGGTCAATGCGCGGCAAGGGAAATGGGTCTTTGGGACAAGCTTTATTAACATCAGTGAAGTCAATACAAAGTCTCCATTTCCCGTTAGCCTTGCGCACAACAACAGGATTGGCCAACCACGTGGGATGGAGCACTCCTCTGACAAGGCCTGCTGCTTCCAACTTCTTGATTTCTTCTGCGATGAATTCTTGGCGCACCACTGCCTGCTTCTTGACTCTCTGCTTGACGGGCCGCGCATGAGGACAGACGGCAAGGTGGTGCTCAATTACTTTCCTTGGAACACCGGGGATATCAGACGGTTGCCATGCAAACACGTCGACATTCGCCCACAGAAAAGTAACGAGCGTGCTTTCCTATTTGGGGTCAAGAGTGGCGCTGATGGTGAAGGTACCACCAGCGCCATCCTCCTTGGCGGACACCTTCTTGGTCTCAGGTGGAGCTGCCATTGCCTTCTTACACTTGCCGGTGGAGCTCGATGGTGCGTCCTCGACGGTAGCGCAGCACTCCGAAGAGGTGCGCTTGCCGGAGTGGGCATCAGAGCTCTTGCCGGACTTGGTTTTCTTCTTCCCCCCGGGAGCTTCAGTGGCAAGTGTCTTGCGTTCTGCTGCGGCTGCTGCTTCCCGGTAGATCTTGTCGGCACAGATAAGAGCATCCTTCTTGTCGCCAGGGACAGAGATGACACTTATCGGGCCTGGCATTTTCAGTACGTTGTACGCATAGTGAGAGGCTGCCATGAACTTGGCGAGTGCCGGACGGTCAAGGATTCCATTGTAAGGTAATGGAAAGTCGGCAATGTCAAACGTGACCCTCTCAGTCCTGAAGTTCAGCTCGCTGCCAAATGTTACCGGCAACGTGATCTTTCCCTTTGGCTTGCTCCTTCCCGGGTTGATTCCTTGAAATGTACCGGTCTCTTTGAGCTCGCTGTCAGGGATCTGGAGTTTCTGAAGCACCGCGGAGGAGATCAGGTTCAAGCCGGCCCCGCCGTCAACTAGCATCTTAGTTACCTTGAGGTTGCGGATTGTTGGTGAAACCAACATCGGCAAGCACCCGACCGCAGTTATGCGATCCGGGTGGTCCTCAATATCAAAGATGATAGGCGTGCCGGACCATTTCAGAGGCTTGCGTGACTCGATGGGTGGTTCTGCTGCATTAACTTCCCGCACCCACTGCTTGAGCTGACGGTGCAAGGTATGCAGAGAAGCACCACCGTCAACGCACAGGACCTCTGTGGCTTTTTGGAACTCCTGCTCATCAGTCTCCTCGTCATCCATGTCTTCATCGTCGTTGTCATCTTCATCCTTGTCGCGGCCGCGGGGAGGTCTGTCTCCTTGCTGCTGCTTGGCCTTGCCACGGCGTCCTCCTCGGCCGGGACGTTTCTTGCCGGATCCCCCAGCACCTTCCTGGGCATTCTCCTTGTCGCGCCGCTCGTATTCAGCTTTCTGTTGCTCAACAAGCTGCTCGACTTTTTTACAGTTCTGGAGATCATGGCCCTTGGTGTGGTGGATCTTGCAATACTGCTTGTTGGTGCCGTCCTGCTTGTCGGCGACCGCCACCTCCGCGGCAACCTCCTTGCCGGAGTCACTAGCTTTGGCTTCCTTGGCGCCACCACCGTTGCCGGACTGCTCAACAACTAGCACCTCTTTGCCTTTCCTCCTTCTGTTGTTCCGCCGCCGGTTTTTCCTTGGCGGGGTAGCATCCTCACTGTCAGATCCTCCTGCTCCTACATTCTCTCCGGGGAGTCTCCTCCCTTCCTCAGCACGTGCACACTTGTCGGCTAGTGCATATAACTCACTGACGTCCCTGATCTTGCACATCGCCATTTCCTCCTGCATCCTGCGGTTCTGCACGTTCTGATGGAACGCGCTGATCACCGCGGCAGGGTGGACGTCTGGGATGTTGTGCTGCACACTGCTGAATCTCTGAATGTACTTGCGCAGGGGCTCTCCTTCCTTCTGGGTGAGCAGATGAAGATCACTCTCCTGGCCATGAGGCTTGTGTCCGCCTGTGAAGGCGCCGTCGAATTGATGGCACAGATCAGCCCAAGAGGATATTGAGTTGTCCGGTAAGTGCATAAGCCAAGATCTGACGTTGGGCTTGAGCACCAGCGGGAAGTAGTTGGCAAGGATCTTGTCATCCTGTCCCCCGGCAGCCTGCACCGCGATGGTGTAGATGCTGAGGAACTCTGACGGATGCGTCTTGCCGTCGTACTTCTCCGGTACGTCTGGCTTGAAGCTTTTCGTGCTGGGCCACTGGACTTGCCGCAGCTCACGAGTGAACGCAGGGCAACCTACCGCGTACGGCAGATCGCCTGGTTCCCCTGGCGCATGCACGTCAACAGAGGGCCCAGCGCGCTTGTTGGATTGACGTCGCGCTTCTCTTTGGCGCTCGATGCGAGTTCGAGCGTCTTCTTGTTGCCGATCATGAAGGACTTGGCGCTGATCGCGACGAGCTCGTGGATCCGACGATGCAGTGGAGTCGCTGTCGAGGTGGATCCGGCGAGTCGGCGATCTTGGCTTTCGGGGCGGTGATTGCATGGTAGTTGCACCTCCACCCGTTTCGTCGCCACCGGCTCGCGCCCGGCAACCCTGCCGCGGCGGCGACGCGCTCGGCCGCTGTGGAGTGTCGCCGTTGGCGTAGCCGATGAGACTCTGAATGGTGGCCCTCCATTCGTCGATCTTGTCCGATGTCGGAGGGTAATCTAGGAGAAGTTGAGCTCGCGCCAAGGCTTCTGCTGGAGTGGTGGGTGGCAGGGGCGGACGGCGCGAGGAGCGGGACGTGCTCGAACTTCTAACTATGTTAGAAGGAGCAGTATCCCATCCAGGCGACCGTGCCCCACTCGTGCCAACATGCTGGCGTGCATGCTGGTCTTGAGCGCCCCGAGATCCACCAGCTTGGTCTTGGCCTATCACGCGTATGGCACTGCGAGTGCCATCACGCTATTGATCTTGCGCCTCCTGAGAGTGGCGCGGAACGTGTACAGTCGCCGAGGTTTGTGCAGCCTTGTCTTTGGACCTGGCGGCATCATGAGCTTCCTCGTCGACGTCCATTCTTCCGCCGGCGTCCATTCCACCACCCGTTTGCTCCAACGGTGGCGGAAGTGACGTGGATGGAGTGGCTGCCGCCAAAGTCTTCTTCTTCGGTGGCATGTTGATGAAAGGAATGAAGATCTAGCTCGTGTGAACGCCGGATCAGGTTCACACAATCTCAACGCCCCCTACCTGGCGCGCCAAAGATGTCGGGGAAACTGATCCACGAACACCTATGGGGCCGGCGGACCAGGCCCCTTTCGGTTCGGCGGGGGGCGGAGGTCGCACGAAGAGCAGATCGAGGCGAAGCACACGAGCGGTTTTACCCAGCTTCGGAGCTCTCCGGAGAGATAACACTCCTACTGCTGCTTGTCTGGTTGTATTATCTTGTGTTCTTGCTCTAGAGAGAGTGTAGTGTCTTTCTGGGTTACGAATGAGTCGAACCGACCGAACCTCCCCTACGTTGCGCATGGGCCTCCTTTTATACGCTAAAGGGGTCACCGACAGGTGGCAACGCAGAGAAGGGCACAAATGTAAAAAGTGAGGTGGTTGGTACAGTTACTTGTACAGTGCACCCTACCTAACCCTGACGGCAGGGGACATGGGCATTAAATGCCCGTCTGAGTCGCCCAAACAATGCAGAAAAGGACCGTTAGGGGCGCCACCGTTCACCATGATGGCGATCCTGTCAGCTTCGCATGCCACTGCACACCGCTGGCTGCACAGCCTCCCGCCACGCGCGCCTGGAGAGGCCCCCAGGGTGACACGTTGGTGGATGCGCTGGAGCGTGGGCACAGAGTGGCCGCCTGCCGCGGCAAGCGCCTTGCCGCTGCTGTTATCTTGTTGGGTCCGGAAGGTTGTCGCTCACCGGGCCTCGAGGTACCTGGGCTGGTCTTCCCGGCAAGCTCCTCTTGTCGGGGCCTTGTCGCCTTGCCGGAGCGCGTGGCGCATCGTGGCAAGTTCCTTGGCGTGCCTTGGTTGGCCTTCCCGGCAAGCTCCTCTTGCCGGGGCCTTGTCTCCTGAGCTTAAATACTTTGTTCTTGAATGGCTCCAAGGGAACCATGGAGGATCTTGGCGTTCGCCCGGCAAGCCTTGCCGCGGGGTGCTGCAATTGCCCGTGCACAAGTTCGGGGTACTAGGGTACCCCTATTCTAGTACACCGACACCCATCATGTTGGAAAGAACCTGATATATATATATATATATATATATATATATATATATATATATATAGGGTGGGTATATTCTAATAACACCCTTAAGACCCTTATTCTGCTAACAAAATCTGTTATTCTGATAACACCACCACTATCCCACTTTCTCCCCACGCTCGTGCCCAACCTCCTCACCCTCCACCCACGAGCCGCCCCACCCTCCCCACCTTCTTCCGGCGTGCACCCAGCACACCCGAGCCCC
>NC_057797.1:220916458-220925012 GCF_018294505.1 Triticum aestivum
CCCTCCCCACCTTCTCCGGCGTAGTGCATCCACCAAGCCGCCGCACCACCTTCCCCACCTTCCCCGGTCGCTACGCCACCCCGGCTCCTTGCTGCCCCATATCCTTCCCCACCGCACAACCACCTCCCGTCCTAGATCCATGGTCACAGCGCCACCCCGACCAACTACCAACCGCGCCGCCACGCCCCTCCCACTCTCCAGCATGGCCAGATCACATCCAAATCCTCCTCTTCCAAAGAAAACCACAGCCACCCCCAGATCCCCACCGCGATTCCCCTTCTGCTGCTTCCACCTTCTCCTTCCGGCCGCCCCTGCCGTCGCACCGGCCACTCCCCAGCGCCGCCACCTCCTACCCTCGCGCCACCGCCTTCCCGCGCGCCGTCACCTCCGGGATCCGCTCCAGCATGGTCGCTGCTGGATGGCATCGCCATCACACAATGCAGGGAGCTCGGGTCGCCAATGGTCTTCCTCTACTGGATCCCCTCCAACAAGTTCCCCTGCCTCCCCTCCCCTCCGACTTGCTCTCCTGCATCCCCTCCCCCCATGTGAGCTGCCTTGAAGGCGGTCGAGGCTCCCGATGCAGTTCGATTGGTGGTGTGGTGCGGTGTGTGCGGCTTGCAGCTCGGAGAGAGCGGGCATGTAGTTCGTTTGCCCATCTGCAGTGTGGTTTGCCTGGTTCGACCACCACGAGCTACTCTTCACTAGAAAAAAGACTCCGACCAGCAAAAAATTCTTCATCGTCCAGCACGGGATGCAGCCCATCAGGGAGGCGATGTGCGGTCCACGACAAGCCCCAATGCAGTGCAGTATGTTATCTGAGAAAAGGCCCAAACCTCACTCCGTTTTTGTTGCTGCTATAGTTCACTTTTTTGATTTTTGATAGGGAAAATCAAACCCACAACATTTTACTATTCATGTTCTTCGGTTCAGTTTGCCAACTTTTTGCAGGAGAGGAAAAACATCAAAAAAGAGAAAAAAAAGTGTATTGTGCTCCTGGCGATCAGTGCGGTGCTCTTGATGTAGTTTGACAGCTCACAAAAGCAGTCCACAACGCTAGCATCATGTTTGAGAAAAGTACTTTTTTGTTGCAGATTTTGGATGAGCATCTGCCATGCGGTTCCAGCGCAGATGATGTTCTGGCGCGGTCCACTGATTTTTTGCTTGCAGTGTAGTGTCGTGAAATTATACTCGTCCTCCCCCGTCATCCTCACCACTTTATACTTAGTCCGATGCTTGCAGTGTGGTGTGGATTTTTTTGTATAAAGATTATAGGGACTCATTTTATTGCAGCGAAACATGGTGATGTTCAGGCATGAGCATGCGGTTTCGACCATGTGGACATGCAGTGCAAAAATGGTGTTTTCCGTGTTTGATGATTTTATGTATAAAAGTTATATGGACTTGTTTGAAAATTGTTTACCAAAGAATTTCATTTCGAATTGTGTTGCGTCTCATTTCCCTCGACCATGCGGTTCACTTCTTCGCACGTGTACAGCTCGCCAATGTGGAAACCCAAAACTCCAAACAGAAAAAAGAAAGAAGGAAACAAAGTGCAAACATGTGTTAAATGAAAAATTGTAGAGAAACGACAAAAAAAGTAATGTCGTTCACTTGACCATTTGATGTTGTGCGGTTTTCTAACTGAAGCAACGCGGTTTTCTAACTGAAGCAGTGTGGTCATGTGTCTGATGTTGTTCATCTTCTAAGTGAGCATTTGATGCAGTGCGGTTTTCCAACTGAAGTAGTGCGGTCGGGTATCTGATGTTGTTCATCTTGTAATTGCAAAGAAAAAATGTTACCGAAATGACAAATAAAGTAATGCGGTTCACTTCTCCATATTTTTGGGGTTCACTTACGCCCGATGTGAAGTCCCGTCCACTTCCTTGCATGAGAAAAATTACGTGTAAATAGAAGAAATCAAGCAGTTCACTTGCCCATCTGATGGGGTGCGGTTTCCTATCCGAAGCAGTGTGTTTTTTCTGTCCGATGCGGTTCACTCGTCAATGTTAGTGTCGCGAAAAACAGAGTGTCCGCGTTTTCGTATTTTTAAAACTGCTCTTAAACCATAAGGAATTAGAGAGAGTGTTCTATATGAAAAAGTTGCGCCTCGGTGATATCTTTCCAACGGCATATCATTTGAATCATTTCAACAACTGGTTTGTAAAATTTCGCGAAAAACGGCCGCTGCCTCTCGTCGTCCGCCACACGATTTTCAAAATTAACTTAAAACTGTAAGGAATCTCAAAACCATTTCTACATATGAAAGTTGCACCTTGTCCATATCTTTCCAACGACGTATTACACGCCTCGTTTCGACAAACGGTTCAAAAACTAGAGCAAAAACAGTACCGAAAAATTGAAAAAAATTCAAAAAAACAGAATTCCGCGATTTAGTAAATTTGAAACTGCTCTTAAACCTTAACGAATTAGAGAAAATAATAGTTATGAAAAAGATGCGCCTTGATGATATCTTTCCAACGGTGTATCATTTGCTTTATTCCGATCAGCGGTTTTAAAAAAATCATGAAAATACGATCGCTGCCACTCGTCATCCGCCGCACCATTTTTGAAACTGCTCTTAAACCGAGAGGAATCTCAAAAAGTGTTCAACATGGCGAAGTTGCGTATAATCCATAGCTTTCCAACGGTATATCATACGCCTTGTTCCGATAAACGGTTGAAAAACTAGAGCAAAAACAGTACCAAGAAAACACTGCGTACAGTTTTTTACGACACGAACTTCACTAGTCTCTGTAATGCAGTGCTCTAGCTAAAGAAATTTCAGTGCCCTCGTGTTGAGCATGCAGTGCGGAAGTGTTATCAGAATAGTTATTCTGATAATATTATCAGAATAGACGGGCTGTATATATATATATATATATATATATATATATATATATATATATATATATATATATATATATATATATATATAATTGGATGTAGGGGGGCATGAGTTATTATTGTTGACATTACCCTCGAGGTAAAAGGTTGTGGGGCGAAACTATAAGCCCCTATATTTCTCTGTGTCCGATTAAAACTCCTAACCACAAGTATTGCATGAGTGTTAGCAATTATGAAGGGCTAGATGATAGTTGAGTATGTGGACTTGCTTTTTAGCTCTGACATAGACTCTTTCTGATGTTATGATAAATTGCAATTGCTTCAATGACTGAGGTTATAGTTTGTTGGTTCTCAATAAGGTTTCTGATTCATACTTTTGCATTGTTAATAGATCATCACTTGAACATAAGTAATCATATGACAATATCTATATATGGTGCTGTTATGAGAATAATCATGATGCCTTCATGTCCGTATTTTATTTTTGTTGACGCCTCTACCTCTAAACATGGGGACATATTTATTGTTATCGGCTTTCGCTTGAGGACAAGCGAGGTCTAAGCTTGGGGGAGTTGATACGTCCATTTTGCATCATGCTTTTATATCGATATTTATTGCATTATGGGTTGTTACTTCACATTTTGTCACAATACTTATGGCAATTCTCTCTTATTTTACAAGGTTTACATAAGGAGGGAGAATGCCGGGAGCTGGAATTCTGGGCTGGAAAAGGAGAAATATTAGAGACCTATTCTGCACAACTCCAGAAGTCCTGAAACTCCACGGAATACCTTATAATAAATAATGAAAAATCATCGCCAAAGATGAAGACCAGGGGGCCCACACCCTGTCCACGAGGGTGGGGGCGCCCCCCCCCCCAGGGCGCGCCCCCTACCTCGTGGGCCCCCTGGTGGCTCTCCGATGACCATCTTCTGCTATATGAAGTCTTTCGTCGAGAAAAAAACTAGAAGCAACCTTTCGGGACGAAACTCCCCCGCCACGAGGCAGAACCTTGGCGGAACCAATCTAGGGCTCCGGCAGAGCTGTTATGCCGGGGAAACTTCCCTCCCGGAGGGGGAAATCATCACAATCGTCATCACCAATGCTCCTCTCATCGGGAGAGGGCAATCTCCATCAACATCTTCATCAGCATCATCTCATCTCAAAACCCTAGTTCATCTCTTGTATCCAATTCTTGTCTCCAAGTCCGGGATTGGTGCTAGTAGGTTGCTAGTAGTGTTAATTACTCCTTGTAGTTGATGCTAGTTGGTTTAATTGGTGGGAGATCATATGTTCAGATCCTTTATGCATATTATTACCCCTCTGATTATGAACATGAATATTCTTTGTGAGTAGTTATGTTTGTTCCTGAGGACAAGGGAGAAGTCTTGCTATTAGTAGTCATGTGAATTTGGTATTCATTCGATATTTTGATGAGATGTATGTTGTCTAGCCTCTAGTGGTGTTATGTGAACGTCGACTACATAATACTTCACCATTATTTGGGCCTAGAGGAAGGCATTGGGAAGTAATAATTAGATGATGGGTTGCTAGAGTGACAGAAGCTTAAACCCTAGTTTATGTGTTGCTTCGTAAGGGGCTGATTGGATCCATATGTTTCATGCTATGGTTAGGTTTACCTTAATACTTTTGCTGTAGTTGCGGATGCTTGCAATAGAGGTTAATCATAAGTGGGATGCTTGTTCAAGTAAGAACAACACCCAAGCACTGGTCCACCCACATGTCAAATTATCAAAGTACCGAACGCGAATCATATGAACGTGATGAAAACTAGCTTGACGATATTCCCATGTGTCCTCGCGAGCACTTTTCCTTATATAAGAGTTTGTCCAGGCTTGTCCTTTGCTACAAAAAGGATTGGGCCACCTTGCTGCACTTAATTTACTTTTGTTACTTGTTGCTCGTTACAAATTACCTTATCACAAAACTATCTGTTACCACTTATTTCATTATTTGCAGAGAATACCTTGCTGAAAACCGCTTATCATTTCCTTATGCTCCTCGTTGGGTTCGACACTCTTACTTATCGAAAGGACTACGATAGATCCCCTATACTTGTGGGTCATCAGCAACTTATTTGTGGCACTGCCGTTTAGGTCATATTGGTGTAAAGCGCATGAAGAAAATCCATGCTGATGGGCTTTTGAAATCACTTTATTAATGAATTAGTAGATGCTTGCGAACCATGCCTCATGGGCAAAGATGACTAAGACTCTGTTCTCTGGAACAATGGAGCGAGCAACTGACTTATTGGATATAATACATACTGATGTATGAGGTCCGATGAGTGTTAATGCTCGTGGCAGGTATCGTTATTTTCTGACCATCACAGATGATTTGAGCAGATATGGATATGTCTACTTGAAGAAACATAAGTCTGAAACATTTGAAAAGTTCAAAGAATTTCAGAGTGAAGTGGAAAATCATTGTAACAAGAAAATAAAGTTTCTACGATCTGATCATGGAGGAGAATATTTGAGTTGCGAGTTTGGTATTCATTTGAAACAATGCGGAATAGTTTCGCAACTCACGCCACCCGGAACACCATAGAGTAATGGTGTGTCCGAACATCGTAACCGTACTTTATTAGATATGGTGCAATCTATGATGTCTCTTACCAATTTACCACTATTGTTTTGCGATTATGCATTAGAGACAGTTGCATTCACGTTAAATAGGGCACCATCTAAATCCGTTGAGACGACACCATACGAACTGTGGTTTGGCAAGAAACCAAAGTTGTCATTTCTTAAAGTTTGGGGTTGCGATGCTTATGTGAAAAAGTTTCATCCTAATAAGCTCAAACCCAAATCGGAAAAGTGTGTCTTCATAGGATACCCAAAAGTTATTGTTGGGTACACCTTCTATCACAGATCCGAAGGCAAGATATTCGTTGCTAAAAATGGATCTTTTCTAGAGAAAGAGTTTCTCTCGAAAGAAGTGAGTGGGAGGAAAGTAGAGCTTGATAAGGTAATTGTACCTTCTCCCAAATTGGAAAGTAGTTCATCACTGAAGTCAGTTCCAGTGATGCTTACACCAATTACTAAGCAAGTTAATGATGATGATCATGAAAGCTTCGGATCAAGTTACTACCGAACCTCGTAGGTCAACCAGAGTATGTTCCGCACCAGACTGGTACGGTAATCCTATTCTGAAGTTCATGTTACTTGACCATGACAAACCTACGAACTATGAGGAAGTGATGATGAGCCCAGATTCCGCGAAATGGCTTAAGGCCATGAAATCTGAGATGGGATCCATGTATGAGAACAAAGTGTGGACTTTGGTTGACTTACCCGTTGATCGGCAAGCCATAGAAAATAAATGGATCTTCAAGAGGAAGACGGGCGCTGATAGTAGTGTTACTATCTACAAAGCTAGACTTGTCGAAAAAGGTTTTTGACAAAGTTCAAGGTGTTGATTGTGATGAGATTTTCTCACTCATAGCGATGCTTAAGTCTGTCCGAATCATGTTATCAAATTGCCGCATTTTATGAAATCTGGCAAATGGATAAACAAAACTGCATTCCTTAAAGGATTTATTAAAGAAAGAGTTGTATATGATGCAACCAGAAGGTTTTGTCAATCCTAAAGGTGCTAACAAAATATGCAAGCTCCAGCGATCCATCTATGGATTGGTGCAAGCATCTCGGAGTTGGAATATACGCTTTGATAAGTTGATCAAAGCATATAGTTTTATACAGACTTGCGGTGAAGCCAGTATTTACAAGGAAGTGAGTGGGAGCACTACAGCATTTATGATAAGTATATGTGAATGACATATTGTTGATCGGAAATAATGTAGAATTATTATGCAAAGCATAAAGGAGTGTTTGAAAGGAGTTTTTCAAAGAAAGACCTCGGTGAAGTTGCTTACATATTGAGCATCAAGATCTATAGAGATGGATCAAGACGCTTGATAAGTTTTTTCAATGAGTACATAGCTTGACAAGATTTTGAAGTAGTTCAAAATGGAACAGTCAAAGAAAGAGTTCTTACCTGTGTTACAAGGTGTGAAATTGAGTAAGACTCAAAGCCCGACCACGGCAGAAGATAGAAAGAGAATGAAAGTCATTCCCTATGCCTCAGCCATAGTTTCTATAAAGTATGCCATGTTGTGTACCAGATCTATTGTATACCCTACACTGCATTTAGCAAGGGAGTACAATAGTGATCTAGGAGTAGATCAATGGGCAGCGGTCAAAATTATCCTTAGTGGAATAAGGATATGTTTCTCGATTATGGAGGTGACAAAAGGTTCGTCGTAAAGGGTTACGTCGATGCAAATTTTGACACTGATCCAAATGACTCTAAAGTCTTAATCTGGATACATTTTGAAAGTGGGAGCAATTAGCTAGAGTAGCTCTATGCAGAGCATTGTTGACATAGAAATTTGCAAAATACATACGGGTCTGAATGTGGCAGACCCGTAGACTAAACTTCTCTCACAAGCAAAACATGATCACACCTTAGTACTCTTTGGGTGTTAATCACATAGCGATGTGAACTAGATTATTGACTCTAGTAAACCCTTTGGGTGTTGGTCACATGACGATGTGAGCTATGGGTGTTAATCACATGGTGATGTGAACTATTGATGTTAAATCACATGGCGATGTGAACTAGATTATTGACTCTAGTGCAAGTGAGAGATTGAAGGAAATATGCCCTAGAGGCAATAATAAAGTTATTATTTATTTCCTTATATCATGATAAATGTTTACTATTCATGCTAGAATTGTATTAACCGGAAACATAATACATGTGTGAATACATACACAAACATAGTGTCACTAGTATGCCTCTACTTGACTAGCTCGTTGAATCAATGATGGTTATGTTTCCTAACCATAGACATGAGTTGTCATTTGATTAACGGGATCACATCATTATAGAATGATGTGATTGAATTGACCCATCAGTTAGCTTAGCACGATGATCGTTTAGTTTGTTGCTATTGCTTTCTTCATGACTTATACATGTTCCTATGACTATGAGATTATGGAACTACCGTTTACCGGAGGAACACTTTGTGTGCTACCAAACGTCACAACGTAACTGGGTGATTATAAAGGTGCTCTACAGGTGTCTCCAAAGGTACTTGTTGGGTTGGCGTATTTCGAGATTAGGATTTGTCACTCCGATTGTCGGAGAGGTATCTCTGGGCCCTCTCAGTAATGCACATCACTATAAGCCTTGCAAGCAATGTGACTAATGAGTTAGTTGCGAAATGATGTATTACCGAACGAGTAAAGAGACTTGCCGGTAACGAGATTAAACAAGGTATTGAGATACCGACGATTGAATCTCGGGCAAGTAACATATCGATGACAAAGGGAACAACGTATGTTGTTATGCGGTTTGACCGATAAAGATCTTCGTAGAATATGTAGGAGCTAATATGAGCATCCAGGTTCCGCTATTGGTTATTGACCGGAGACGTGTCTCGGTCATGTCTACATAGTTCTCGATCCGTAGGGTCCGCACGCTTAAAGTTCGATGACGGTTATATTATGAGTTTATGTGTTTTGATGTACCGAAGGTAGTTCGGAGTCTCGGATGTGATCACGGACATGACGAGGAGTCTCGAAATGGTCGAGACATGAAGATTGATATATTAGACGACTATATCAGACATCAGAATGGTTTCGGGGGTTATCGAATATATACCAGAGTACTGGGGGTTACC
>NC_057797.1:220925397-220933312 GCF_018294505.1 Triticum aestivum
CTTGGCCGGCCCCCTCCTCCTTCCCCCTTTATATACGGAGGAGGGGGGCACCCCATAGACACAACAGTTGATCTCTTAGATCTTTTAGCCGTGTGTGGTGCCCCCCTCCACCATAATCCACCTCGGTCATATCGTAGCGGTGCTTAGGCGAAGCCCTGCGTCGGTAGAATATCATCATCATCACCACGCCGTCGTGCTGACGGAACTCTCCCTCAAAGCTCAGCTGGATCAAAGTTCGAGGGACGTCATCGAGTTGAACGTGTGCAGAACTCGGAGGTGCCGTGTGTTCGGTGCTTGATCAGTCGGATCGTGAAGACATATGACTACATCAACCGCATTGTGCTAACGCTTCCGCTTTCGGTCTACGAGGGTACGTGGACACACTCTCCCCTCTCGTTGCTATGCATCACCTTGATCTTGCGTGTGCGTAGAATTTTTTTTGAAATTACTACGTTCCCCAACATCTGGATCCCACATCAATGCAACTACATGAACAATACCCAATGAGCATGGAGCACTCCAAATGCTGAGGCGACGACCATATCTGGGTGGTAAGGACACCAGAGAAGGTTTGGGCCAATGGTGGTGGCGCTATGGGTTGGGGACGGCGGTAGAGCTAGGGTGGCAACGATGGGGGAGCTAGGCAAGGGACAACACAGATGAGGCATAAAGGAGGAAGAGGACAGGTCAGCGAGGGTTGGGGATGATTTGGAGAGATTTGTGGTGGGTACATCCTCGCAAACTTGTTTGAATGCCCCCAAATCTGCTCCACATATGGGCTGAGTTTAAGGCGTCTCGGATAGCCTGGACATATGGGTTGGGTTTGGAGGGTCCGGTTAGGTGGTTGTTTTTGGTTCGGGCACTGTCTAGGCTGTCCGCCCAGACATATAGGGGAGAAGTTTGGGGTGGTGAAATGATCGGTATGGTTGACTGGAGGGGGGTGAATAGGCCACTAACAATTTAACTAGCAACAGCAACAACAGCAACAACAGCAACAACAGCAGCAGCAACAACAACAACAATAAGATAAAAAACAATACAAGCTTGCACAAAGTAAAGCCAAGAATTAACTATAAGTGGAGTCGAGGGAGACGAGGATGTTTTGCCGAAGTTCCCTCCTTTGGGGGAGGCACGTCTTTGTTGGAGAGGTGTGGAGGCACAATGCCCCCTAAGATGTCACTAGGACCACCTTATTCTCCTCACGCCCTCGCACAATGCAAGATGTCATGATTCCACTAGGGGTGCCCTTGAAGGCGGTGACCAAATCATTACAAACAAGGTTGGATCTCTCTCCACAGCTTAATTGGAGGCTCCCAACACCACCACGAAGCTTCACCACAATGGGATGTGGCTCCAAGGTGGCATCTTCCATCTGAGGTGTCCAAACACCCAGGAGTAACAAGATCCACAATGGATAGTAGGGGCAATCAAATTTCTCTTGATAAAAGTGTAGATCGGGCCTTCTCCTCCAAACCCTAGAGAATCAACAAGTTTTGATGGCTAGGGAGGAGGATCGGGCAAGTTTGAGCTTGGGCAACAATGGAGCAAATGGGGAAAATAGGGGTAGTGCGCTTGGGGAAGAAGACTCCCCTTCTATAGTGGGGGTGGTAAAATTCCAACTGTTACGCTCTGGTCGTGCATAAGTGGTATTACTTCTAAACATGGTAGATCATTGGGTACCATAGTAGTACTAGCATGGTAATTCTGGTGGAGTGGTACTATCGTCTAAAATAAGATGTACTACCACGAATTATCAGCTGGCTAACAGAGAATCCAACGGTAGTAGACGTGGCACAAGAGAGGAAGTACCATGAAGCGGTACTACCATCGGTACTACCGCAAAATACTGGAGGCCTTATAGAGAACCAAACAGTAGTAGTCATAGTACAACAGCGAAAGTACCGCCTAAGCGATGCTACCGTGGTTACCAGCGGTACTACCACTTGGTAACTACCAGTAGGACCAAAACATAACAAATGAACTGCTCCAACACTGGGGAAGGAAATGTGGGAGCATTTAGGTTGTGTACGTGTTGATTCCACTCATACCTTCCAATGTGGACCCCCTCTTAATAGTATGGATTTCCTACGACTCGAATCAAAAGAAAAGAAACGCTGGAAAACCTGTCTTCACTCTTTGCTTATCCGGAGGGAAACAAACCATCTTGTGCCATAGAAATAAACCTCTGAAATTCTCAATGCACATAGTTATTTTGCAAAACGCATTGTCATCAACACCAAAACCACTTAAAGAGAGACATGTCATAACAAAGGGCCCGGTTGGATATTCTAACATATAAGAAGGCTAGCCGACCCGCTCACCTGAGGCTTCCTCAATTTCGCGTCGGATGTGTTCGTTCGATTGGCTCTGGTCATGTCAATGTGCATGTGGTGACCGTTCGATTTTCACTGGTTGTTTTGACTCAGCAGTCCTGCATGGAACTGTCTTAGCATTAAATTATTTATGTAATTGAGGTTATAATCCCCACTTGTACATAGCGCACGGGCAGTTACCGATTCGGCAATAGTCATGGCGTTTCACACACACCCCACTGTCGGACGCGTCTCTTGCATGCGTCCTCTCCCCTTGTATATAAGATGTGACTATCAATGGAATTGATGCGGTTGATTCATTCTTGTGATTCTCTTCTAACTCGTTATCAGTACTTTGCTCTCCATTGAGAGAAAGGCCCTGGACGAACAACAATGCAGCGAGGGAAGGAGGTCGACTTCCATGGCGAGAACCAGCAAGACACCCATGACGGGGCGCGGCTGGCCTCAATCTCCCAGATCATGGCCGCCAGCGACGGCAGGCCCTCAGGCATGGCCGCGGCATCTCCTAGCGTGCGGCACAATGCAGCGGTGACTGGCGCAGCAAGCCTCTCCCGGCGGCAGCGTCAACTACCGGGATTATGGCGGCTCGGCCTCGGCGGCGGCAAATGGAACCAGTGGCCATCCACTTGACGCTGCTCCTCCCGGGGCGGCAACATGTCGCCAGTTGGTGACAACGTCGATCGTGAGGGTGTGAGGCGTCGGCAATAGCGTTTGATTGGACGGCTGACCGCGCAACAACAGGTAACGGCACGACGACCGGTAGGATTGCGGGCTGCTGCTTGATACGTCTCCGTCGTATCTACTTTTCCAAACACTTTTGCCCTTGTTTTGGACTCTAACTTGCATGATTTGAATGGAACTAATCCGGACTAACGCTGTTTTCAGCAGAATTATCATGGTGTTATTTATGTGCAGAAACAAAAGTTCTTGGAATGACCTGAAACTTAAAGGAGCAACTTTTTGGAAAATATAAAAAATACCTGCAAAAGATGAGGGCCAGGGGGCCCACCACATGTCCACGAGAGTGGGGGCGCGCCTGCCCCCCCCCCTCCCAGGGTGCGCCCCCTACCTCGTGGGCCCCCTGGAGCTCCTCTGACTCCAACTCCAACTCTATATATTTGGTTTCGGGGAGAAAAAAATCAGAGAGAAGAATTCATCGCGGTTTACGATACGGAGCCACTGCCAAGCCCTAAAACCTCTCGGGGGGGCTGATCTGGAGTCTGTTCGGGGCTCCGTAGAGGGGAATCCGTCGCCGTCATCATCATCAACCATCCTCCATCACCAATTTCATGATGCTCACCGCCGTGCATGAGTAATTCCATCGTAGGCTTGCTGGACGGTGATGGGTTGGCTGGGATCTATCATGTAATCGAGTTAGTTTTGTTAGGGTTTGATCCCTAGTATCCACTATGTTCTGAGATTGATGTTGCTATGACTTTGCTATGCTTAATGCTTGTCACTAGGGCCCGAGTGCCATGATTTCAGATCTGAACCTATTATGTTTTCATCAATATATGAGAGTTCTTGATCCTATCTTGCAAGTCTATAGTCACCTATTATGTGTTATGATCTGTTAACCCCGAAGTGACAATAATCGGGATACTTACCGGTGATGACCGTAGTTTGAGGAGTTCATGTATTCACTATGTGTTAATGCTTTGTTTCGGTACTCTATTAAAAGGAGGCCTTAATATCCCTTAGTTTCCGTAAGGACCCCGCTGCCAAGGGAGGGTAGGACAAAAGATGTCATGCAAGTCTTTTCCATAAGCACATATGACTATATTCGGAATACATGCCTACATTATATCAATGAACTGGAGCTAGTTCTGTGTCACCCTAGGTTATGACTGTTACATGATGAACCGCATCCAGCATAATTCTCCATCACTGATCCATTGCCTACGAGCTTTCCATATATTGTTATTCGCTTATTTACTTCTCCGTTGCTATTGCTATCATCACTACAAAATACCAAAAACATTACTTTTACTACTATTACCTTTTGCTACCGCTACCGCTACTATCATATTACTTTGCTACTAAACACTTTGTTGCAGATACTAAGTTTCCAGGTGTGGTCGAATTGACTACTCAGCTGCTAATACTTGAGGATATTCTTTGGCTCCCCTTGTGTCGAATCAATAAATTTGGGTTGAATACTTTACCCTCGAAAACTGTTGCGATCCCCTATACTTGTGGGTTATCAAGACTATTTTCTGGCGCCGTTGCCGGGGAGCATAGCTCTATTCTTTGAGTCACTTGGGATTTATATCTGCTTATCATTATGAAGAACTTGAGAGATCCAAAAACCAAGATTTATCCCTCAACTACGAGGGGAGGTAAGGAACTGCCAGCTAGCTCTGCACTTGATTCACCTTCTGTTATGAGTAAGCTTGCGACACCTAAACCTGCTTCTGCTATTCGTTCTGATATGTCGCATGTTATTGATGATGCCACTTCTGCTATGCATGATACTTATGATGAAACTACTTCTATGCTTGATACTACTGTGCCACTTGGTGAATTTCTTGATGAACAACTTGCTAGGGCTAGAGAGAATGAAAATATTGAATCTGATATACTGATGAAATTGATGATGAAGACTTGCCTGTTATTCCTGAGGGTTATGTTTTTGATAAAGAAGCTTATTTAGCTATTTTAGCTTGCACAGATAGATACGAACTCAAGATGTTATTAGCTAAACGGAATAAGCAATCTCTTAATGCTAGAATGAAACCTGACCCTGCTTTTGCTACTTCACCTATCTGTGTTACTGATAAGGATTATGAATTCTCTATTGATCCTGATATAATTACTTTGGTTGAATCTGATCCTTTTCATGGCCATGAATCTGAAACTGTTGTGGCACATCTTACTAAATTAAATGATATAGCCACCCTATTCACTACTGATAAGAGAACTCGTTACTTTTATATCCTTAAAATATTTCCGTTCTCATTAAAGGGTGATGCTAAGATATGGTTTAATTCTCTTGATCATGGTTGTGTGCGTAGTCCCCAGTATATGATTTATTAATTCTCTGCTAAATACTTCCCTGCTCATAAGAAACAAGCTGCTTTAAGGGATATATATAATTTTGTGCAAATTGAAGAAGAGAGTCTCCCACAAGCTTGGGGGAGGCTTCTCAAGTTACTTAATGCTTTGCCCGATCATCCTCTTAAGAAAAATGAAATACTTGATATCTTTTATAATGGACTAACCGATGCCTCTAGAGATTACCTGGATAGCTGTGCTGGTTCTGTTTTCAGGGAAAGAACACTGGATGAAGCTGAAATTCTATTGAATAATATGTTGACAAATGAAAATAATTGGACACCTCCGGAGCCAATTCCTAAGCCTATTCCTAAACCAACTCCAAAGAAGAGGGGTATTCTATTTCTCAGTCCTGAAGATATGCAAGAGGCAAAGAAATCTATGAAAGAAAAAGGTATTAAAGCTGAAGATGTTAAGAATTTACCTCCTATTGAAGAAATACATGGTATTAATTTACCGCCTGTCGAAGAAACTTATGATCTTGATCCATCACCTATTGAAGAAACTCATGGTATTGATAACCCGACAGAGGTAGTAAAGGTAAATTCTCTCTATAGATATGATATAGCTGAAATCCCATTTACTAAATTTGCTAGCCCGTGCTTAGATGAGTTTGATAAATTTATGGCTAAGCAAGAAGACTTCAATGCTTATTTTGGTAGACAATTGAAATACAATTCAAATATGCTTGAGCACTTGGGTGATTATATGGCTAATGTTAAAGGTGAACTTAAACTTATTAGTAAACATGCTTCTATGGTTACCACTCAAGTAGAACAAGTACTTAAAGCTCAAAATGATTTGCTCGATGAATTGAATAGTAAGAATAATGATAATGCTGTTAGAGTTATGACTAGAGGTGGTAAAATGACTCAGGAACCTTTGTATCCTGAAGGCCACCCTAAGAGAATTGAGCAAGATTCTCAGAGAAATAATGTAGATGCACCTAGTCCTTCTAAAAGAAAGAAAAAGAAAAATGATAGGACTTTGCATGCTTCTAGTGAACCTGTTATTGAAACACCTGAGAATCCAAATGATATTTCTATCTCTGATGCTGAAACACAATCTGGTAATGAACCCGAAACTAGTGATAATGTCAATAATAATGTTCATGATGATGCCCAACCTAGTAATGATAATGATATAGAAATTGAACCTGTTGTTGATCTTGATAACCCACAATCAAAGAATCAACATTATGATAAGAAAGACTTTGTTGCTAGGAAACACGGTAAAGAAAGAGAACCATGGGTTCAGAAACCCGTGCCTTTTCCTCCCAAACCATCCAAGAAAAAGGATGATGAGGATTTTGAGCACTTCGCTGAAATGATTAGACCTATCTTTTTGCATATGTGATTAACTGATATGCTCAAAATGAATCCTTATGCTAAGTACATGAAAGAAATTGTCACTAATAAAACAAAGATACCGGAAGCTGAAATTTCCACCATGCTTGCTAATTATACTTTTGAGGGTGGAATACCAAAGAAACTTGGAGATCCAGGAGTACCCAATGTACCATGCTCTATTAAAAGAAACTATGTTAAAACTGCTTTATGTGATCTTGGAGCCGGTATTAGTGTTATGCCTCTCTCTTTATATCGTAGACTTGATTTGAATAAGTTGACACCTACTGAAATATCTTTGCAAATGGCCGATAAATCAACTCCTATACCTGTCAGTATCTGTGAGGATGTGCCTGTTGTAGTTGCAAATGTTACTATTTTAACGGGACTTAGTTATTCTTGATATTCCCGAGGACGATAGTGCAACACCCCGGATGTAACTTTCCCAATTTGTACTCCAATTTATTTTCTCGGGTTCGGGTCTTTGTCTTCGTGTGTTGTTATCGTTGTCATGCATCTCATATCATGTCATCATGTGCATTGCATTTGCATATGTGTTCGTCTCATGCATTCGAGCTTTTTCCCCGTTGTCCGTTTTGCATTCCAGCGCTTCGTTCTCCTCCGGTGGCCATTTCTAGCTTTCTTTCGTGTGTGGGGATTAAACATTTCCGGATTGGACCGAGACTTGCCAAGCGGCCTTGGTTTACTATCGGTAGACCTCCTGTCAAGTTTCGTATCATTTGGACTTCTTTTGATACTCCAACGGTTAACCGAGGGACCGAAAAGGCCTCATGTGTGTTGCAGCCCAACCCCCTTCCAATTTGGCCCAAAACTCACCTAAGCCTTCTCCATCATCTAGATCATTCGATCACGATCGCGTGGCCAAAAACCGCACCTCATTTGGACTCTCCTAGCTCCCTCTATGCCTATTTATACACCCCCCATTCCAAATCCGGATCTCCTTCGTTCCCAAACCCTAAAAATCTCCCCGCCGCCGTCGAACGTGTCCGTCCGCCGCCGGACACGCCGCGCCACCACCCGCGGCCACTGGCAGAGCGCCACGTGGCGTGCAGCCACCTCCTCCCGCCGAAGCCCGCCGAGCCCAGGCAGGGCCCCAGCGGGCCCATCCGCGCGTGCCGCCGCCCGACCCTTCTCCTCCTCCCGCGCCGCTCGCCGTTCCCC
>NC_057797.1:220933755-220936094 GCF_018294505.1 Triticum aestivum
CCCGCCGCCGTTTCTTCGCCGCCCGGTTAGATCCGGCCGGAGGGGAGCCCCCGGTGCCCGGATCTCGTCGGCCTCGCCTCCCCCTCGACTCCACCTCGCCGGAGCAGCCGCCACCTCGCCGGATTCCGTCCTTGGTTCCGTGCCGTGAACAGTAAACCCTAGATCCACGCGGGGTAAATTTCTTCCAAGTCCCCGGATTTTTCCTAGCCCAAGTGCTCCCGATCTTAGCCTCGTAACTTTGCATCCGTAGCTCCAATTTGGCATATAGCATATCAAAATGTTCATCTCAGAGAGTACATCATTTCATTACATTGCATCATTTTCATTTGAGTTCATCTTGATGCCCGAAATGCTGTTAGAAGGAGGCTACTTGAGATAATTGTCAGATCTGCTACTCCATTTAGCTTTTTGTCATTTTTGCCATGATTAATGTGTGCATGATATGCCCTGATGTTCTACATGTGTTTTGTTAAGTGTTTTGTCATATTTCCAGAGGTGAAACCCATGTATTTTTGTGATGTGTGTGGCGACTAGTACAAGCTTGCAAAGTGGTGCACTTGGTAACTCTGTTTTCAGGGACTTAGCTTTTCCACTAAGTCCTTGATCTGTTTATCTCATGATGCCATATGTTAATGTTGTTTCCTAGTGATCCGTGCCTCTTTTGAGGATGATCAGTAAGGATGTTTTGTTAATCTTGTAGTTCTCTATCCATCCACGCCTTTGTTTGCAATTATGGAGCACCCTAGCTTGAGTCAATCGAGCTCTACTTTAGCTACTTTGTGAATCTGGGCAGATTGGCAACTTGTTTGCAATTTTGCCGATGATGTTGTAGTTGATCCGTGCATGCTATGCTATTGTTCTTGCCATGTCTAGCTTTCATTTTGTGTGTTCTTGGTAGATGTATGCTTATCTTGTCATGACTTGCACCATAGTGAGTGCATCGAGCTCGTAAACATGCCTACTTGAGTTATGTTTCAGCATGTGCCAGTTTTCACTAAGTATGAAACTGATTATGTCTTTTGCTATGTTCACATGCTTGCAATTGTATTTTCTGATCCCTTTTGGCTCAAGGTCACTAAGGGACTTTTTTTAAGCTCTTTGAGTAGCTCCATGCCATGTTTTACTTTGTCATGTTCAGGTCCTGTAGCATGTAGTTTTGTTGCTCCGAAGTGTGCTACCTGATCTAAAATTCCTGACAAGTGTTGATTTCACTAAGTCTGAAATCTGTTTGCCATATGCATTTTTGCCATGCTTGTTTGAACCTGTTAATGGGTGATTTGGCCGTAGCTCAGTGCTAGACTTTTGTGAAGCATCTTGAATGCATCCCTGCCATGTGTTTTGTTGTCATGTTTGGGTGCTGTAGCATGTTCATCTCATTGCATTTAGTTGGCTACTTGCTGTAAATCGCAGACCGGTGTCATATTTGAATCGCTTGCCATTTCCAAACCGTAGCTCCATTTCCGGCATTCTTTTTATTGTTTTCAAGCGATTTCATCTCATCTTTCCAGTGGCAAACTTGGATTTCCAAGTTGAGGACAGGTTCTTGCATTTCCTGTCACATCTTGCATATGCATCCCGCATAGCATATCATCATTGCATCATAGTGTTTGTTCCTTGCACGTGGTTGATTGTGTCCTTGTTGCTTGTTTGTCTTGTTGGGTAGAGCCGGGAGACGAGTTCGCTAACGAGGAGCCCGTTGAGTTTGCTTTCGAGGATCCAGTCAACTCTGACAACTGTGCAGGCAAGATGATCATACCCTCGAAATCACTACTATCTTTGCTATGCTAGTTTGCTCGCTCTTTTGCTATGCCAATGCTACGATGCCTACCACTTGCTTTAAAGCCTCCCAAATTGCCATGTCAAACCTCTAACCCACCATGTCCTAGCAAACCGTTGATTGGCTATGTTACCGCTTTGCTCAGCCCCTCTTATAGCGTTGCTAGTTGCAGGTGAAGATTGAAGGCCGTTCCTTGTTGGAACATTTATTTACTTGTTGGGATATCATTATATTATCTGTTATCTTAATGCATCTATATACTTGGTAAAGGGTGGAAGGCTCGGCCTCTCGCCTAGTGTTTTGTTCCACTCTTGCCGCCCTAGTTTCCGTCATATCGGTGTTATGTTCCCGGATTTTGCGTTCCTTTACGCGGTTGGGTTATAATGGGAACCCCTTGATAGTTCGCCTTGATTAAAGCTTTTCCAGCAATGCCCAACCTTGGTTTTACCATTTGCCACCTAGCCTTTTCTTTCCCTTGGGTTCTGCAGACTCAAGGGTCATCTTATTTTAACCCCCCCGGGCCAGTGCTCCTCTGAGTGTTGGTCCCTCCGAGCGATGTCCG
>NC_057797.1:220936104-220952853 GCF_018294505.1 Triticum aestivum
GGTTGGGTTATAATGGGAACCCCTTGATAGTTCGCCTTGATTAAAGCTTTTCCAGCAATGCCCAACCTTGGTTTTACCATTTGCCACCTAGCCTTTTCTTTCCCTTGGGTTCTGCAGACTCAAGGGTCATCTTATTTTAACCCCCCCCCCCCGGGCCAGTGCTCCTCTCAGTGTTGGTCCCTCCGAGCGATGTCCGGGGCTACCAGGGGCAACTCTGGGCTGGCCTACCCAACGTCTTGCTCATCTGAGTGTGCCCTGAGAACGAGATATGTGCAGCTCCTATCGGGATTTGTCGGCACATTCGGGCGGTGTTGCTGGTCTTGTTTTAACCTGTCGAAGTGTCTTGAAGAACCGAGATACCGTGTCTGATCGGAACGTCTTGGGAGGAGGTCTATTCCTTTGTTGACCGTGAGAGCTTGTCATGGGCTAAGTTGGGACTCCCCTGCAGGGATTTGAACTTTCGAAAGCCGTGCCCGCGATTATGGGCAGATGGGAATTTGTTAATGTCCGGTTGTAGATAACTTGAACCTTAACTTAATTAAAATGAATCAACTGAGTGTGTTACCATGATGGCCTCTTCTCGGCGGAGTCCGGGAAGTGGACACGGTGTTGGAGTAATGCTTGCGCAGGTTGTTCTCTAGTTTCTCGCTCGCGCTTTGCCTCCTCTTCTCGCTCTCTTTTGCGGATAAGTTAGCCACCATATTTGCTAGTCGCTTGCTGCAGCTCCACATATATTTACCTTGCCATACCTATAAGCTTAAATAGTCTTGATCGCGAGGGTGCGAGATTGCTGAGTCCCTGTGGCTCACAGATTACTATAATACCAGATGCAGGGCCTGATGATTCCGCTCCAGGAGACGCGCTTGAGGTCAAGTGGGAGTTCGACGAGGACTCTCAACGTTACTATGTTTCCTTTCCTGATGATCAGTAGTGGTGCCCAGTTGGGGGTGATCGGGACCGTGTCGCATGTTGGGTTATCTTTTATTTTGGCGCCGTAGTCGGGCCATGAGTGTTTGGTTGATGTAATTTTATTTATGTACTTGATTGATGTGGCGAGTGTAAGCCAACTATGTTATCTCCCCTTTATGATTTATATTACATGGGGTGTTGTGAAGATTGCCTAACTTGCGACATATGCCTTCAATGCGATTATGCCTCTAAGTCGTGCCTCGACACGTGGGAGATATAGTCGCATCGAGGGTGTTACAAGTTGGTAATCAGAGCCTTCCCCGACCTTAGGAGCCCCATTGCTTGATCGTTTTTAGCGGCCGAGTTGTGTCTAGAAAAATGTTTTGAGCCATTTAGGAATTATATATCAGAGAGTTTAGGAATTCTTTTTACTTCCCAGTCTCCTCATCGCTCTGGTAAGGCATCCGGCGTTGAGTTTTGACTCTTCTCTTCTCAAATTTCACAAAAAAAATTAGGATCACGCGGGTATCTTGGAATCGTTCCGATGGTTTTATGATGAGAACATTATCTTGATGCCTCCTGTCAGGGGTTTAGTGGAAGTGTCCCGGGGAGTTGAGCTCTGAGATGTTGTCGCCATAATTTTATCGTTGCAGTTCTGGAATACCTGAGTTTACAATGCCGACATCGAAAATCTCTTTTATGCAGTTCGTTGGTGAGATAACCTCGACGCCACCCAGTACTGGGGCGGGAGTTCGGGAGTATCGCCATAACTTGTATAACGGATGCTTTTCGAAGGTTGAGGTAGATGGTTTCCGAAGTTTTTCTTGGTTATGTGTTGAAGGGTGGATACAGCTGGATGTAGGATTTGCTAGTTTGGGTGAGATATTATGCTTCCCCTGTATCCCCAACACCTGATTGCATAACCGGAAAGGTTCGGGAGTTTCATAGGTGGGAATTCTTGTAGCTCTAGTTCTTCTTCCACGGATATTGGTTTGAGATTGGGATTTCTTACCGATTATTCATTCTTGATCCATACCTTGTTGATTTATTTCTCTACCTTAATTCTACGTGGCTTCTCAATTTATGGATATGTGACCATTTCAAGAGAAATGCTTTCGTTCATTTGGTGCGGATGTGAAGACTATATGTTGCAATTTTCATTCCGTTGGATTCAGCTTCAATATTTGTCTGTCAATGTGCTAATGGTGGTTAACCTCTTCAGGATGGCTCCTCCAACGTGCACAACTTCGAATCCTGATCCGCCACCACCTCCATCTCCTCCGGAGGCATGGCAAGCTGTGATGGCCGCAACCAATGCAAACACACAGTTGATCATGCAAATTCTTCAAGAGCGCAATCAAGGCAACCAAGGGAACCAAGGCAACAATCAGAATCACTTTGCTACACTCAACCAGTTCCTTGCTAATGGGCCTAAGACTTTCAGCAATTGTGTTGAGGCAACCGATGCTGACAATTGGCTAGTGGATCTGTGCAAGCACTTCGAGTGCAGTAACGTCAGGCCTGAGGACTTTGTTAAGTTCGCTTCCTTCCAACTCAAAGATCAAGCTGCAGAATGGTTCCAGCAGTACAAGGACTCCAGAGGTGGACGTGTTATCACTTGGGATGAATTCCGTCAAGATTTCTGAGCTCATCATATTCCTCAAAGCGTGGTTGAAAGCAAGCGTGAGGAATTCCGCAACCTGAAGCAAGGCTCTTTGTCTGTCTATGACTACAACAAGTTGTTCCAAAAGCTCGCCCTTTTTGCCAAGCAAGACGTCCCTGATGAGAAGAGCATGATATATCAGTTCAAGGGTGGTCTCAGAGAAGAAATTCAGCTAGCTCTTGTTCTCTTCGAGCCCTTGAGATACGATGAGTTCTACAACATGGCATTGAAGTAAGAGGCTGCTCAATTGAGGTGTGATGCTTCCAAGAAGTGAGTCAGAGATGTTACTCCTTCTTCCTCTACTCAAGTGGCCAAGCAGCAGAAGTATTGGCTTCCTCCTCCTCCGTTCCGTCAGCCGTATCAGCAGAAGAGCAAAGGTGGCAGTGGATCTTCCCACCCACCCAACCCTGGCTTTCAGAACAAGACTTCGTCTCAAGCTCCAAGATCGAGTGCTCCGTATCACCGTCCGCTTTCAGAGGTCACGAGCAACAAGTGCCAACAGAAGGGTCACTATGCCAACAAGTGTTCCAACCAGAGGCGTCTTCCTCCTCCTCCTCCTCCTGTCAGATCGGCAAGTACAGCTATGGTCAAGCATAACACCAAGTCTGCCAAGGTCAACTTGCTGAATGCAGCTCAGGCAGAGGACTCACCAGATGTGATCATGGGTGACCTTCCCGTTAATGACATTCCTGCAAGAGTTCTTTTTGACACTGGTGCATCATTATCATTTTTATCGAAGCCTTTTGCATCTATGCATGATGTGCATACTATTGATTTGCCTAAGCCGATAGCGGTTTCTTCTCCGAGTTTGTTCATGAACACCAAAATGATGGCTCCGAATGTTACTATCACGTTGGGCGATTACAAGTTTCTTTATTCTCCTATGGTTCTTGGTAACTCGGATATTGATCTTATTCTCGGAATGGATTGGCTTTCTAAGCACAAGGCTCAGCTTGATTGTGCAGCCAGGCAGATTCAATTGACTCATTCGTCTGAGGATGTAATTGTCTTTGCCGCTCGTGATGATACCATCCATCTGTTTTCTCTCAATGAGAAGGGTGAATTGGATGCTATCTCTCAGATTCCAGTCGTTTGCGAAAATCAAGACGTCTTTCCAGAAGAGCTTCCAGGAATACCTCCGCACCGGCCAGTTGAATTCGTTATTGATCTTGAGCCTGGCACGGAACCTGTGTGCAAGCGTCCTTACAAGCTCGGACCTGAAGATTTGAAGGAGCTGAAGAAGTAACTCGATATTCAAGAGAAAATGGGTCTCATCCGGCCTAGTTCTTCTCCGTGGGGTTGTGGTGTTCTTTTTGTGAAGAATAAGGATGGAACGGACCGACTTTGTGTTGATTACCGTCCATTGAACAAGAAGACCATCAAGAACAAATACCCACTTCCCAACATCAATGAGCTGTTCGAACAACTCAAAGGTGCCCAAGTATTCTCCAAGCTTGATCTCCGTATGGGTTATCATCAGATTCGAATCCGTGAGCAAGATATTCCTAAGACGGCTTTCAGGACAAGCTATGGTTCATATGAATACACTGTCATGTCTTTTGGCCTCGTCAACGCTCCTCCGACGTTCTCTCGCATGATGAACTTCATCTTCAACGCCTACACCAATGACTTCGTTTTGGTCTATCTCGACGACATTCTGGTTTTCTCCAAGAACAACGAAGATCATGCCAAGCACTTGCGTTTGGTTCTTGATAAGCTCAGGGAACATCAGTTCCACGCCAAGTTCTCCAAGTGTGAATTTTGGCTCGATGAGGTTCTTTATCTTGGTCATATCATCTCTGCCAAGGGCATTGCCGTGAATCCTGAGAAGGTGTGTGCAATTGTGAATTGGGAACCTCCTCAGAACGTGAAGCAACTCCATAGCTTCCTCGGTCTCGCAAGCTATTGCCGAAGATTCGTTGAAAACTTTTCTAAGATCGCGAAGCCTCTCTCTAATCTTCTCCAGAAGCACGTCAAATACGTTTGGTCTCCGGAGTGTGACATTGCTTTCAACACTTTGAAAGAGAAATTGATCACTGCTCCAATTCTGACTCCGCCTGATGAATCCAAGCCATACGAGGTCTTTTGTCATGCCTCTCTCCAAGGTCTTGGCGCAGTTTTGATGCAAGAGAAGAAAGTTGTTGCTTATACCTCTCGCCAGTTGAAGCCTAATGAGAAGAACTACCCCACTCATGATCTCGAGTTGGCGGCAGTTGTGCATGCTCTTTTGACTTGGAGACATCTTCTATTGGGAAGAAAAGTGGATATTTTCACTGATCACAAGAGTCTCAAGTACATCTTCACTCAGCCTAATCTCAACCTCGGGCAGACTCGATGGGTCGAAATGATTCAAGAGTATAATCCGAGTATCGAGTATACTCCAGGCAAGGCCAATGTGATTGCTGACGCATTGAGCAGAAAGGCTTACTGCAACAGTCTGATTCTCAAGCCTTATCAACCCGAGCTTTGTGAAGCCTTCCGCAAACTTAATCTGCAAGTTGTTCCTCAAGGTTTCCTCGCCAACCTTCAAGTCTCTCCTACCTTGGAAGATCAGATTCGCCAAGCCCAGCTTCTTGATGCTATGGTGAAAAAGGTGAAGATTGGGATTGCCAAGAGTCAACCCAAGTACAAGTGCTACCGCCTTGATGACAAGGATACTCTCTTCTTCGAGGATCGTATTGTGGTAACCAAAGGTGACCTTCGTAAAGTGATCATGAACGAGGCTCACAATTCTCTCCTCTCCATCCACCCTGGGAGCACGAAGATGTATCAGGACCTTAAGCAAGCTTATTGGTGGACTCGAATGAAGCGCGAGATTGCTCAATTCGTGAATGAATGTGATGTCTGCAGAAGAGTGAAGGCAGAACATCAAAGGCCAGCTGGTCTCCTCCAACCTCTTGCCATTCTAGAATGGAAGTTTGACAACATTGAAATGGACTTCATGACTGGGTTTCCAAAGTCCAAGCGTGGCAATGATGCTATATTTGTTGTCATCGACAAACTCACTAAAGTGGCTCACTTTCTGCCTATCAAAGAGTCGATCACTACAGCTCAATTGGCGGAACTCTATACCTCTCGTATTGTCTCTCTGCACGGTATTCCTCAAGTGATCTCTTCAGACCGTGGCAGCATCTTTACATCCAAGTTTTGGGATTCTTTTCAGAAGGCCATGGGCACCAACATCCGCTTCAGCACATCTTTCCATCCTCAAACTAGCGGTCAAGTCGAGCATGTCAACCAGATTCTGGAAGATATGCTCAGGGCTTGTGTGATCTCCTTCGGCATGAAGTGGGAGGATTGTATTCCTTATGCTGAATTCTCCTACAACAACAGTTTTCAAGCAAGTTCGGGCAAGGCCCCATTTGAAATTATATATGGCAGGAAGTGCCGTACCCCTCTCAACTAGTCTGAAACCGGTGAACGTCAGCTTTTGGGTAATGACTTAATCACAGAGGCAGAAGAAATGTGCAAAGTCATTCGTGATAACCTCAAAGCAGCCCAATCCCGTCAGAAGAGTTACTATGATAGTAAGCACCGTGATTTGGCTTTCGAGATCGGAGATCATGTTTACCTCCGCGTCTCTCCTATGAAAGGTATTCGTCGCTTCGGTATCAAAGGGAAGCTTGCCCCTAGATACGTGGGACCTTTCAAGATTGTTAGCAAGAGAGGCGACCTTGCCTATCAACTCGAGCTTCCTTCAAACTTTGCAAATGTTCATGACGTGTTCCATGTCTCTCAGCTCCGAAAGTGCTTCAAGACTCCTGATCGCACCGTCAACTTCGAGGAAATTGAGCTCCAAGAAGATCTCTCCTATAATGAGCACCCAGTTGCTATTCTTGAAGAGACTGAACGCAAGACTCGCAAAAAGTCAATCAAATTTCTCAAAGTCAAGTGGTCACACCATTCTGACCGTGAAGCTACCTGGGAACGCGAGGATCACCTCCGTTCTGAGTACCCGGCGTTCTTTCAGTCCTAGATCTCGGGATGAGATCCTTTCGTAGTGGTGGAGTGTTGTAACACCCTGGATGTAACATTCCCAATTTGTACTCCAACTCTTGTCGTGTCCGGCGTTAAGTTAATTTATTTTCTCAGGTTCGGGTCTTTGTCTCCGTGTGTTGTTATCGTTGTCATGCATCTCATATCATGTCATCATGTGCATTGCATTTGCATACGTGTTCGTCTCATGCATTCGAGCTTTTTCCCAGTTGTCCGTTTTGCATTCCGGCGCTTCGTTCTCCTCCGGCGGCCATTTCTAGCTTTCTTTCATGTGTGGGGATTAAAGATTTCCGGATTAGACCGAGACTTGCCAAGCGGCCTTGGTTTACTACCGGTAGACCGCCTGTCAAGTTTCGTATCATTTGGACTTCGTTTGATACTCCGACGGTTAACCGAGGGACCGAAAAGGCCTTGTGTGTGTTGCAGCCCAACCCCTTCCAATTTGGCCCAAAACCCACCTAAGCCTTCTCCATCATCTAGAGCGTTCGATCACGATCGCGTGGCCGAAAACCGCACCTCATTTGGACTCTCCTAGCTCCCTCTATGCCTATTTATACACCCCCATTCCAAATCCGGATCTCCATCGTTCCCAAACCCTAAAAATCTCCCCGCCGCCGCCGGACATGTCCGTCCGCCGCCGGACACGCCGCGCCGTCACCCGCGGCCACTGGCAGAGCGCCACGTGGCACGCAGCCACCTCCTCCCGCCGAAGCCCGCCGAAGCTCGTCGGCCTCGCCTCCCCCTCGACTCCACCTCGCCGGAGCAGCCGCCACCTCGCCGGATTCCGTCCTCGGTTCGCGTGCCGTGAACAGTAAACCCTAGATCCGCGCGGGGTAAATTTCTTCTAAGTCCCCGGATTTTTCCTAGCCCAAGTGCTCCTGTTCTTAGCCTCGTAACTTTGCATCCGTAGCTCCGATTTGGTTATATAGCATATCAAAATGTTCATCTCAGAGAGTACATCATTTCATTCCATTGCATCATTTTCATTTGAGTTCATTTTGATGCCCGAAATGCTGTTAGAAGGAGTCTACTTGAGATAATTGTCAGATCTGCTACTCCATTTATCTTTTTGGCATTTTTGCCATGATTAATGTGTGCATGATATGCCGTGATGTTCTACATGTGTTTTGTTAAGTGTTTTGTCATCTTTCCAGAGGTACAACCCATGTATTTTTGTGATGTGTGTGGTGACTAGTACAACCTTGCAAAGTGGTGCATTTGGTAACTCTGTTTTCAGGGACTTAGCTTTTCCACTAAGTCCTTGATCTGTTTATCTCATGATGCCATATGTTCATGTTGTTTCCTAGTGTTCCGTGCCTCTTTCGAGGATGGTCAGTAAGGATGTTTTGTTAATCTTGTAGTTCTCTATCCATCCATGCCTTTGTTTGCAATTATGGAGCACCCTAGCTTGAGTCAATCGAGCTCTACTTTTGCTACTTTGTGAATCTGGGCAGATTGGCAACTTGTTTGCAATTTTGCCGATAATGTTGTAGTTGATCCGTGCATGCTATGCTATTGTTCTTGCAATGTTTAGCTTGCATTTTGTGTGTTCTTGGTAGATGTATGCTTATCTTGTCATGACTTGCACCGTAGTGAGTGCATCGAGCTCGTAAACATGCCTACTTGAGTTATGTTTCAGCATGTGCCAGTTTTCACTAAGTATGAAACTGATTATGTTTTTTGCTATGTTCACATGCTTGCAATTGTATTTTCTGATCCCTTTTGGCTCAAGGTCACTAAGGGACTTTTGTTAAGCTCTTTGAGTAGCTTCATGCCATGTTTTACTTTGTCATGTTCAGCTCCTGTAGCATGTAGTTTTGTTGCTCCGAAGAGTGCTACCTGATCTGAAATTCCAGACAAGTGTTGATTTCACTAAGTCTGAAATCTGTTTGCCATATGCATTTTTGCCATGCTTGTTTGAACCTGTTAATGGATGATTTGGCCATAGCTCAGTGCTAGACTTTTGTGAAGCATCTTGAATGCATCCCTGCCATGTGTTTTGTTGTCATGTTTGGGTGGTGTAGCATGTTCATCTCATTGCATTTAGTTGGCTACTTGCTGTAAATCGCAGACCGGTGTCATATTTGAATCGCTTGCCATTTCCAAACCGTAGCTCCATTTCTGGCGTTCTTTTTATTGTTTTCAAGCGATTTCATCTCATCTTTCGAGTGGCACACTTGGATTTCCATGTTGAGGCCAGGTTCTTGCATTTTCTCTCACATCTTGCATATGCATCCCGCATTGCATCCCGCATAGCATATCATCATTGCATCATAGTGTTTGTTCCTTGCACGTGCTTGATTGTGTCCTTGTTGCTTGTTTGTCTTGTTGGGTAGAGCCGGGAGACGAATTCGCTAACGAGGAGCCCGTTGAGTTTGCTTTCGAGGATCCAGTCAACTCTGACAACTGTGCAGGCAAGATGATCATACCCTCGAAATCACTACTATCTTTGCTATGCTAGTTTGCTCGCTCTTTTGCTATGCCAATGCTACGATGCCTACCACTTGCTTTCAAGCCTCCCAAATTGCCATGTCAAACCTCTAACCCACCATGTCCTAGCAAACCATTGATTGGCTATGTTACCGCTTTGCTCAGCCCCTCTTATAGCGTTGCTAGTTGCAGGTGAAGATTGAAGGCCGTTCCTTGTTGGAACATTTATTTACTTGTTGGGATATCATTATATTATCTGTTATCTTAATGCATCTATATACTTGGTAAAGGGTGGAAGGCTCGGCCCTCGCCTAGTGTTTTGTTCCACTCTTGCCGCCCTAGTTTCCGTCATATCGGTGTTATGTTCCCGGGTTTTGCGTTCCTTTACGCGGTTGGGTTATAATGGGAACCCCTTGATAGTTCGCCTTGATTAAAGCTTTTCCAGCAATGCCCAACCTTGGTTTTACCATTTGCCACCTAGCCTTTTCTTTCCCTTGGGTTCTGCAGACTCAAGGGTCATCTTATTTTAACCCCCCCGGGCCAGTGCTCCTCTGAGTGTTGGTCCCTCCGAGCGATGTCCGAGGCTCCCAGGGGCAACTCTAGGCTAGCCTACCTGACGTCTTGCTCATCTGAGTGTGCCCTGAGAATGAGATATGTGCAGCTCCTATCGGGATTTGTCGGCACATTTGGGCGGTGTTGCTGGTCTTGTTTTAACCTGCCGAAGTGTCTTGAAGAACCGAGATACCGAGTCTGATCGGAACGTCTTGGGAGGAGGTCTATTCCTTCGTTGACCGTGAGAGCTTGTCATGGGCTAAGTTGGGACTCCCCTGCAGGGATTTGAACTTTCGAAAGCCGTGCCCGCGGTTATGGGCAGATGGGAATTTGTTAATGTCCAGTTGTAGATAACTTGAACCTTAACTTAATTAAAATGAATCAACTGAGTGTGTTACCGTGATGGCCTCTTCTCGGCGGAGTCCGGGAAGTGGACACGGTGTTGGAGTAATGCTTGCGCAGGTTGTTCTCTAGTTTCTCGCTCGCGCTTTGCCTCCTCTTCTCGCTCTCTTTTGCGGATAAGTTAGCCACCATATTTGCTAGTCGCTTGCTGTAGCTCCACATATATTTACCTTGCCATACCTATAAGCTTAAATAGTCTTGATCGCGAGGGTGTAAGATTGCTGAGTCCCTGTGGCTCACAGATTACTATAATACCAGATGCAGGGCCTGATGATTCCGCTCCAGGAGACGCGCTTGAGGTCAAGTGGGAGTTCGACGAGGACTCTCAACGTTACTATGTTTCCTTTCCTGATGATCAGTAGTGGTGCCCAGTTGGGGGTGATCGGGACCGTGTCGCATGTTGGGTTATCTTTTATTTTGGCGCCATAGTCGGGCCATGAGTGTTTGGTTGATGTAATGTTATTTATGTACTTGATTGACGTGGCGAGTGTAAGCCAACTATGTTATCTCCCCTTTATGATTTATATTACATGGGGTGTTGTGAAGATTGCCTAACTTGCAACATATGCCTTCAATGCGATTATGCCTCTAAGTCGTGCCTCGACACGTGGGAGATATAGTCGCATCGAGGGTGTTACAAGTTGGTAATCAGAGCCTTCCCCGACCTTAGGAGCCCCATTGCTTGATCGTTTTTAGCGGCCGAGTTGTGTCTAGAAAAATGTTTTGAGCCATTTAGGAATTATATATCAGAGAGTTTAGGAATTCTTTTTACTTCCCAGTCTCCTCATCGCTCTGGTAAGGCATCCGACATTGAGTTTTGAGTCTTCTCTTCTCAAATTTCACAAAAAAAATTAGGATCACGCGGGTATCTTGGAATCGTTCCGATGGTTTTATGATGAGAACATTGTCTTGATGCCTCCTGTCAGGGGTTTAGTGGAAGTGTCCCGGGGAGTTGAGCTCTGAGATGTTGTCGTTATAATTTTATCGTTGCAGTTCTGGAATACCTGAGTTTAGTACGCCGACATCGAAAATCTCTTTTATGCAGTTCGTTGGTGAGATAACCTCGACGCCACCCAGTACTGGGGCGGGAGTTCGGGAGTATCGCCATAACTTGTATAACGGATGCTTTTCGATGGTTGAGGTAGATGGTTTCCGAAGTTTTTCTTGGTTATGTGTTGAAGGATGGATACAGCTGGATGTAGGATTTGCTAGTTTGGGTGAGATATTATGCTTCCCCTGTATCCCCAACACCTGATTGCATAACCGGAAAGGTTCGGGAGTTTCATAGGTGGGAATTCTTGTAGCTCTAGTTCTTCTTCCACGGATATTGGTTTGAGATTGGGATTTCTTACCGATTATTCATTCTTGATCCGTACCTTGTTGATTTATTTCTCTACCTTAATTCTACATGGCTTCTCAATTTATGGATATGTGACCATTTCAAGAGAAATGCTTTCGTTCATTTGGTGCGGATGTGAAGACTATATGTTGCAATTTTCATTCCATTGGATTCAGCTTCAATATTTGTCTGTCAATGTGCTAATGGTGGTTAACCTCTTCAGGATGGCTCCTCCAATGCGCACGACTTTGAATCCTGATCCGCCACCACCTCCACCTCCTCCGGAGGCATGGCAAGCTGTGATGGCCGCAACCAATGCAAACACACAATTGATCATGCAAATTCTTCAAGAGCGCAATCAAGGCAACCAAGGGAACCAAGGCAACAATCAGAATCACTTTGCTACACTCAACCAGTTCCTTGCTAATGGGCCTAAGACTTTCAGCAATTGTGTTGAGGCAACCGATGCTGACGATTGGCTAGTGGATATGTGCAAGCATTTCGAGTGCAGTAACGTCAGGCCTGAGGACTTTGTTAAGTTCGCTTCCTTCCAACTCAAAGATCAAGCTACAGACTGGTTCCAGCAGTACAAGGACTCCAGAGGTGGACGTGTTATCACTTGGGATGAATTCCGTCAAGATTTCCAAGCTCATCATATTCCTCAAAGTGTGGTTGAAAGCAAGCGTGAGGAATTCCGCAACCTGAAGCAAGGCTCTTTGTCTGTCTATGACTACAACAAGTTGTTCCAGAAGCTCGCCCGCTTTGCCAAGCAGGACGTCCCTGATGAGAAGAGCATGATATATCAGTTCAGGGGTGGTCTCGGAGAAGAAATTCAGCTAGCTCTTGTTCTCTTCGAGCCCTTGAGATACGATGAGTTCTACAACATGGCATTGAAGTAAGAGGCTGCTCAATTGAGGTGTGATGCTTCCAAGAAGCGAGTCAGAAATGTTACTCCTTCTTCCTCTACTCAAGTGGCCAAGCAGCAGAAGTATTGGCTTCCTCCTCCTCCGTTCCGTCAGCCGTATCAGCAGAAGAGCAAAGGTGGCAGTGGATCTTCCCACCCACCCAACCCTGGCTTTCAGAACAAGACTTCGTCTCAAGCTCCAAGATCGAGTGCTCCGTATCACCGTCCGCTTTCAGAGGTCACGTGCAACAAGTGCCAACAGAAGGGTCACTATGCCAACAAGTGTTCCAACCAGAGGCGTCTTCCTCCTCCTCCTCCTGTCAGATCGGCAAGTACAGCTATGGTCAAGCATAACACCAAGTCTGCCAAGGTCAACTTGCTGAATGCAGCTCAGGCAGAGGACTCACCAGATGTGATCATGGGTGACCTTCCCGTTAATGACATTCCCGCAAGAGTTCTTTTTCACACTGGTGCATCGTTATCATTTTTATCGAAGCCTTTTGCATCTATGCATGATGTGCATACTATTGATTTGCCTAAGCCGATAGCGGTTTCTTCTCCGAATTTGTTCATGAACACCAAAATGATGGCTCCGGATGTTACTATCATGTTGGGCGATTACAAGTTTCTTTCTTCTCCTATGGTTCTTGGTAACTCGGATATTGATCTTATTCTCGGAATGGATTGGCTTTCTAAGCACAAGGCTCAGCTTGATTGTGCAGCCAGGCAGATTCAATTGACTCATTCGTCTGAGGATGTAATTGTCTTTGCCGCTCGTGATGATACCACCCGTCTGTTTTCTCTCAATGAGAAGGGTGAATTGGATGCTATCTCTCAGATTCCAGTCGTTTGCGAAAATCAAGACGTCTTTCCAGAAGAACTTCCAGGAATGCCTCCGCACCGGCCAGTTGAATTCGTTATTGATCTTGAGCCTGGCACGGAACCTGTGTGCAAGCGTCCTTACAAGCTCGGACCTGAAGATTTGAAGGAGCTGAAGAAGCAACTCGATATTCAAGAGAAAATGGGTCTCATCCGGCCTAGTTCTTCTCCGTGGGGTTGTGGTGTTCTTTTTGTGAAGAAGAAGGATGGAACGGACCGACTTTGTGTTGATTACCGTCCATTGAACAAGAAGACCATCAAGAACAAATACCCACTTCCCAACATCAATGAGCTGTTCGAACAACTCAAAGGTGCCCAAGTATTCTCCAAGCTTGATCTCCATATGGGTTATCATCAGATTCGAATCCGTGAGCAAGATATTCCTAAGACGGCTTTCAGGACAAGCTATGGTTCATATGAATACACTGTCATGTATTTTGGCCTCGTCAACGCTCCTCCGACGTTCTCTCGCATGATGAACTTCATCTTCAATGCCTACGCCAATGACTTCGTTTTGGTCTATCTCGACGACATTCTGGTTTTCTCCAAGAACAACGAAGATCATGCCAAGCACTTGCGTTTGGTTCTTGATAAGCTCAGGGAACATCAGTTCTACGCCAAGTTCTCCAAGTGTGAATTTTGGCTCGATGAGGTTCTTTATCTTGGTCATATCATCTCTGCCAAGGGCATTGCCGTGAATCCAGAGAAGGTGTCTGCAATTGTGAATTGGGAACCTCCTCAGAATGTGAAGCAACTCCATAGCTTCCTCGGTCTCGCAAGCTATTGCCGAAGATTCGTTGAAAACTTTTCTAAGATCGCGAAGCCTCTCTCTAATCTTCTCCAGAAGCACGTCAAATACGTTTGGTCTCCGGAGTGTGACATTGCTTTCAACACTTTGAAAGAGAAATTGATCACTGCTCCAATTCTGACTCCGCCTGATGAATCCAAGCCATATGAGGTCTTTTGTCATGCCTCTCTCCAAGGTCTTGGCGCAGTTTTGATGCAAGAGAAGAAAGTTGTTGCTTATACCTCTCACCAGTTGAAGCCTAATGAGAAGAACTACCCCACTCATGATCTCGAGTTGGCGGCAGTTGTGCATGCTCTTTTGACTTGGAGACATCTTCTATTGGGAAGAAAAGTGGATATTTTCACTGATCACAAGAGTCTCAAGTACATCTTCACTCAGCCTAATCTCAACCTCGGGCAGACTCGATGGGTCGAAATGATTCAAGAGTATAATCCGAGTATCGAGTATACTCCAGGCAAGGCCAATGTGATTGCTGACGCATTGAGCAGAAAGGCTTACTGCAACAGTTTGATTCTCAAGCCTTATCAACCCGAGCTTTGTGAAGCCTTCCGCAAACTTAATCTGCAAGTTGTTCCTCAAGGTTTCCTCGCCAACCTTCAAGTCCCTCCTACCTTGGAAGATCAGATTCGCCAAGCCCAGCTTCTTGATGCTATGGTGAAAAAGGTGAAGATTGGGATTGCCAAGAGTCAACCCAAGTACAAGTGCTACCGCCTTGATGACAAGGATACTCTCTTCTTCGAGGATCGTATTGTGGTACCCAAGGTGACCTTCGTAAAGTGATCATGAACGAGGCTCACAATTCTCTCCTCTCCATCCACCCTGGGAGCACGAAGATGTATCAGGACCTTAAGCAAGCTTATTGGTGGACTCGAATGAAGCGCGAGATTGCTCAATTCGTGAATGAATGTGATGTGTGCAGAAGAGTGAAGGCAGAACATCAAAGGCCAGCTGGTCTCCTCCAACCTCTTGCCATTCCAGAATGGAAGTTTGACCACATTGAAATGGACTTCATGACTGGGTTTCCAAAGTCCAAGCGTGGCAATGATGCTATATTCGTTGTCATCGACAAACTCACTAAAGTGGCTCACTTTCTGCCTATCAAAGAGTCGATCACTGCAGCTCAATTGGCGGAACTCTATACCTCTCGTATTGTCTCTCTGCACGGTATTCCTCAAGTGATCTCTTCAGACCGTGGCAGCATCTTTACATCCAAGTTTTGGGATTCTTTTCAGAAGGCCATGGGCACCAACATCCGCTTCAGCACATCTTTCCATCCTCAAACTAGCGGTCAAGTCGAGCGTGTCAACCAGATTCTTGAAGATATGCTCAGGGCTTGTGTGATCTCCTTCGGCATGAAGTGGGAGGATTGTCTTCCTTATGCTGAATTCTCCTACAACAACAGTTTTCAAGCAAGTTCGGGCAAGGCCCCATTTGAAATTCTATATGGCAGGAAGTGCCGAACCCCTCTCAACTAGTCTGAAACCGGTGAACGTCAGCTTTTGGGTAATGACTTAATCACAGAGGCAGAAGAAATGTGCAAAGTCATTCGTGATAACCTCAAAGCAGCCCAATCCTGTCAGAAGAGTTACTATGATAGTAAGCAGCGTGATTTGGCTTTCGAGATCGGAGATCATGTTTACCTCCGCGTCTCTCCTATGAAAGGTACTCGTCGCTTCGGTATCAAAGGGAAGCTTTCCCCTAGATACGTGGGACCTTTCAAGATTGTCAGCAAGAGAGGCGACCTCACCTATCAACTCGAGCTTCCTTCAAACTTTGCAAATGTTCATGACATGTTCCATGTCTCTCAGCTCCGAAAGTGCTTCAAGACTCCTGACCGCACCGTCAACTTCGAGGAAATTGAGCTCCAAGAAGATCTCTCCTATCATGAGCACCCAGTTGCTATTCTTGAAGAGACTGAACGCAAGACTCGCAACAAGTCAATCAAATTTCTCAAAGTCAAGTGGTCACACCATTCCGACCATGAAGCTACCTGGGAACGCGAGGATCACCTCCGTTCTGAGTACCCGGCGTTCTTTCAGTCCTAGATCTCGGGACGAGATCCTTTCGTAGTGGTGGAGTGTTGTAACACCCTGGATGTAACATTCCCAATTTGTACTCCAACTCTTGCCGTGTCCGGCGTTAAGTTAATTTATTTTCTCAGGTTCGGGTCTTTGTCTCCGTGTGTTGTTATCGTTGTCATGCATCTCATATCATGTCATCATGTGCATTGCATTTACATACGTGTTCGTCTCATGCATTCGAGCTTTTTCCCCGTTGTCTGTTTTGCATTCCGGCGCTTCGTTCTCCTCCGGTGACCATTTCTAGCTTCCTTTCGTGTGTGGGGATTAAAGATTTCCGGATTAGACCGAGACTTGCCAAGCGGCCTTGGTTTACTACCGGTAGACCGCCTGTCAAGTTTCATATCATTTGGACTTCGTTTGATACTCCGACGGTTAACCGAGGGACCGAAAAGGCCTCGTGTGTGTTGCAGCCCAACCCCCTTCCAATTTGGCCCAAAATCCACCTAAGCCTTCTCCATCATCTAGAGCGTTCGATCACGATCGCGTGGCCGAAAACCGCACCTCATTTGGACTCTCCTAGCTCCCTCTATGCCTATTTATACACCCCCATTCCAAATCCGGATCTCCATCGTTCCCAAACCCTAAAAATCTCCCCGCCGCCGCCGGACATGTCCGTCCGCCGCCGGACACGCCGCGCCGTCACCCGCGGCCACTGGCAGAACGCCACATGGCGCGCAGCCACCTCCTCCCGCCGAAGCCCGCCGAGCCCAGGCAGGGCCCCCGCGGGCCCATCCGTGCGCGCCGCCTCCCGACCCTTCTCCTCCTCCCGCGCCGCTCACCGTTCCC